>NC_068985.1:14039619-14043501 GCF_001194135.2 Octopus bimaculoides
AGATAGATAGATAGATAGATAGATAGATAGATAGAGAGAGAGAGAGGGCATGAGAGAGATGGGCTGACAGATTAATATTGACACATACATGCATACACAGAATACAATACTACAAACAGACACACATGCATATATATATATACATGCATACACTCTCACACACAAACATGTGTGTATGTGTGTGCATATATATATATTTATATGTATATATGGATAGATAGATAGATAGATATTCAGCCAACCAGACAGATAGATATGCACAGAGAGAGAGAGAGAGAGAGAGAGAGAGAGAGAGAGAGAGAGAGGGCATGAGAGAGATGGGCTGACAGATTAATATTGACACATACATGCATACACAGAATACAATACTACAAACACACACACGAACTTATATATACATACATATACTCTCACACAAACATGTGTGCGTGTGTGTGTATGTGTATATATATATATATATATATATATATATTTATATGTATACATGGATAGATAGATAGATAGATAGATAGATATCCAGCTAACCAGACAGATAGATATGCACATAAACACAAACACACATACCAAATATGTGTGTGTGTGTGTGTGTGTGTGTGTGTGTGTGTGTATATATACATATAAATATATGGCATGTAAAAAGCACCCACTACACTCTTGGAGTGGTTGGCGCTAGGAAGGGTATCCAGCTGTAGAAACTCTGCCAGATCAGATTGGAGCCTGGTGCAGTCTTCTGGCTTGCCAGTCGGCTGTCAAACTGTCCAACCCATGCCAGCATGGAAAGCGGACGTTAAACGATGATGATGATGATGATATATAAATATATATATATATATATACACCAATGAAAACATACCTCTACATACACAAACTCTCATAGATACATAAATTCCAATGTTTTCAGGAAAGGGAGAATTCCACATTATACTTGCAGAATTCATTTACTAGATCCTGCAGAAGAATTCTTTCTTTTCTTTTTTTCCCCCCTTTTCTTTGTTTGTTCCAATTTTTGTTGTTGTTGTCGTTGCCGATGCTGATCGTTCAAAACAAAATATTAGAATCATACAAATTCTAAAGAATTTCGTTTCACTGAAAACATTAACTGTATTAACGATCTGTTTAATAAATGTCATCCAACAGCAACAACAACATCACTAATAATAGCAGAAACAACAACAACAACAACAACAACTTCTGTTAAATAGAACTAGACTATTGTGTTCAAGCACACATCAATGCTTCATTGTTTTCTTCGTTCTTCTTCTTCTTCTTCTTCTTTTTCTTCTTTGTTTGCTGCGGCCATTGATTAGAAAACTCACCACACAGACTATGAACCCATGCACTTTAATTGATCTCGTTAATTCTATTGGTTACAGTTGCTAAATTCAATAAAATAAATAAACTTTTGGACAAAAATTAATTAGAACCAGATATACAATGGAGTTATAACTTTTAATCCTGAGAAGGAACAAAAGATTAAGAAAATTAATGAAAACATGTCATAAAAATTCTTACAGTCTGGCAGGGGTTAAAATGCAGACATTTTGTAACATAACATTGTTATTGTTTGCTTAATCTCAATGAAAATAAACAAAGGAAAATGACTTGAAGAGGCCAGTGGCATGTATCTGAATAACAAACAAATACAAGTATGTTAAATGCCATACAACAAAAGTTCTTGACTTATTAAAATTATCTCCACCTCTGGAGGATGTACTCTTTTACTTGTTTCAGTCATTTGACTGCGGCCATGCTGGAGCACCACCTTTAGTCGAGCAAATCGACCCTAGGACTTATTATTTGTAAGCCTAGTACTTATTCTATCGGCCTCTTTTTCCGAACCGCTAAGTTACGGGGACATAAACACACCAGCATCAGTTGTGAAGCGATGTTGGGGGGGAAAACACAGACACATAAACATAAACATATATATACATATACATATATACGACAGGCTTCTTTCAGTTTCTGTCTACCAAATCCACTCACAAGGCTTTGGTCGACCCGATGCTATAGTAGAAGATACTTGCCCAAGGTGCCACGCAGTGGGACTAAAACCAGGACCATGTGGTTGGTAAGCAAGCTACTTACCACACAGTCATAATTACCAAATGTCAATCAGGACCAGCTCCACTGGAGAGGTGAAATAATACTGAGATTCAAGAATTCTCCAAAACTGACATGCTATTAAGGAAAGAGACAGGTTTATTGAGTAGAGAAAAGAGGACAGTTAGGGACACGGGATTCTGGCTCAATAGCCTTCATTGGCATGACAACCAATGTTGGCGTGTTTACACCCCTATAACTTAGCAGTTCAACCAAAGAGACCAATAGAATAGGTACTACTCTTACAAAGAATAAGTCCTGGGGTCAATTTGTTCAATTAAAGGTGATGCTCCAACATGGCTACAGTCAAATGACTGAGACAAGTAAAACAATAAAGAATACATACATATATATATATACATGCACACACATATATATGCACATATGTATGTCAATATGTGTCTTTGTTACTCCTTACCAACACTTGACAATGAATGACGGTTTGTTTACATCCCTATAACTTAGAGATTCAGTTTAAGGAACTTATAGAATAAAGTACCAGATGGCATAAAAGAAGAAGAAGAAGAAGAAGAAGAAGAAGAAGAAGAAGAAGAAGAAGAAGAAGAAGAAGAAGAAGAAGAAGAAGAAGAAGAAGAAGAAGAAGAAGAAGAAGTACTGGGACTGATTTGTTTGATTAAAACTGTTCAAGGTGGTGCCCCAGCATGGCCATAGTCTAATGATGATAAAAAAAAAGAAGATAAAAACAGTGTTTATTCATTCAATGCTCAATTTTCCATGATGGCATGGATTAGATGGGGTGGCATTTGAGCATTGGAAAAAGTGCCGTGCAACATTTTTTCCAGCCCTTTGTGTTCTGAGTTCAAACCCAATAGAGGCCAAATTTGTTCTTAATTCTTCCAGCATTAATAAACTAAGGTACCAGTCTAGTACTGGGGTTGATGATATTGACTACCCTCTCCTCTTCAAATTTGCTGGCCTTGAGCCCAAATCAGAAAACATTATTATTGTTGTTGTTTATTTGTTATTGCTTAATACTGGCAGATATTATTCTTTTTTAAGCTTTTGTAATTACTGTTTTAGAAGTACGAACTCAAGTACCATTACAGTGTTTTTCCAGACTAGGATTACATACAAGCTATGATATGAGATATTATTATGTGGAAGCAAAGCTGTTGCCAAATCTTACAGCTCGTAACTGTGAATATTTTGCTTATTTTACAACCTACGTTATCGCTTACCATAAATTTGTCACGCTGCATAGCCTGGCAGACGAGGGCTGGGAAGAGGGAATATGATAAATGGTAGAGAGGATAAAAACAATCTGTGATTATTCTTCCTGGCAATCATTTCAAAGACAATGGCAGCAGTTATACTGGCTGCAACAGCAGTAACAACACACTCTCCTGAAACTGCACACATAGTGCACACACAGCTGCAATGACAACATGAAGAATAGAGCAGTACCAATGAATGCATGAGTAGCAGAGTTGAATGAATAATAATGTGTTTGAATTTGGGAAGGACTGATTCTTGTCTGATCAACGAAGTAAAAGCAACACCAAGCCTAGTTAGTAATTAGATGGGTGACCACTTGGGAAAACCTAAGTGCTGTAAGCATCTCAATTTTATAGGTGTAAGCATAGCAGAGGTAATAAGCTTACTTCTTCACCACATGGTTTCAAGTTCAAGTCTAATGTGTGGCATCTTGGGCAAATGCTTTCTTCTATAGCCTTTGGCCGACCAAAGTCATGTAAGAGGATTTAGTAGAGGGAAACTGAAAGCAGCCCATTGTATGTGCATGTATATATATATATATAT
>NC_068985.1:14043511-14054688 GCF_001194135.2 Octopus bimaculoides
GTGTGTGTGTGTGTGTGTGTGTATGTGTGTGTGTGTGTGTGTGTGTGTGCAAGTCGATGCCAGTGCCCTCTGACAGGCTCCCTTGCCAGTGGCACGTAAAAAGCACCCACTACACTCCAGGAGTGGTTGACGTTAGGAAGGGCATCCTGCTGTAGAAACCTTGCCAAATCAGATTGGAGCATGGTGCAGCCGCTGGCTTGCCAGTCCTCAGTCAAACCGTCGGACCCATGCCAGAATGGAAAGCGTACGTTAAACGATGATGATGATGAGGATGCGTGCATACATAAATACATACATACATAGGTATATACAAGTATGTATGTACGCATGTATGTATGCATGTATGCAAACATACATGTATGTATGTATGTATGTATGTATGTAGTGTGTGTATGTATGTATGTATGTATGTATGTATGTAATGTGTGTATGTATGTGCACTCGCGTCTTCGTGTCCGCATCCAACCACTTGACAACCTCTGTTGGTTTTTTTTTAACACCTAAGATCAATTTGTTAAACTAAAATCCTTCGAGGTAGCGCCCCAGCATGGCCGCAGTCCAAAGTCCGAAACAAGTAAAAAAAAAATGTAACAGATAAGAAGACCATCGCTAAATTCAGAATGGGACATCGTACAGAGCTACAAAGCTGGTGAACGAAACCAAAGAGAGTATTAGTGAAAGAAATACAAAATAGATTTAATGGTCTACACTCTAGACAAAAGAATGAACAATTGTGAGCCATACGTTGTTTTTTTCTTTCACCTGAGAAATTAATAGAATGCAATGGTGTCATGTCATAACAATTATGTAGAGAAAGGAAAGGTCATAGCTGTCTGACAACACTAAATTTGTGTCTGATGTCCACAAAGAGTAGCATTAAAATTAAATTCAACATTTAAGCATGAGAATGCAAGAGAGATTTTTGAAAGATGGCGATGCAATGTAAACGGAGTTTTGTATTTAAAAGATGCTAAAAAAAAGTAGAAAAGAAAAAATGGAAACGTATTTTGTATTGAGGAAGAAAAGTTTCTGAAAGATAACATTTGGAGATGATGTAGAAATCAATGTTGCTTTTATGTAGTGTTGTTATGATTGTCTGAAAACATAACCAATACCTGGATGTATTGTGGAGATCGCAGGCCATTGTAGACCCTGGGGTGATTGAATTGAAACTAATTGGAAAACATGATATTAAGTGTTCTCTGTGTGTGGGGAAACAAGATGATGCTTGAGATGCTTAAGAATGACATCAAGATGCTTAACAATGACTACAAGAGAGAGAGTGAGAGAAAGAGAGAACTAAAAGATTCCACAATAATGACAAACAGAATAAAATCTACTGTAGCAACAACTATAAAAACAACCACAGCATGATCCAGGAGAAAGTAGAAACATCTGTTAAACAATCTCTTGTCGCTCGATCTAGATGTGAGCTAAATAACAAGACAGTCGTTTCTGGCGTAATGGCAATAATTTCCTCAAGAATTTTATTGCGATGCTTCTGCTTTATTTGGTCATTCTTGTTCGAGATACAGGCATAAGTCATTACTAATTCGGGACGGCTGCCGGTTTGATGTAAGCTGCGCAGTTGCTTGTCATAGGCATAAATAGTAAATATAGCAGTGCTCAAAGACTGAACAGCGGAAGAGATACATCGTCACGCTTAAAGGTTATCTTATTATAAGAGTTAAATTAACGCATGGGACATCTCTTCTTCCGTTTGTCCTCACAAAACATCCTAGGCATAAACACTTTAATAAAAGAATAGTAGGGCAATGGGAATATCTAAAGTAGTAAAAAATTTAACTTAATTCTTTATAATTAACGATGGTTGGTAAAATTTGCTTTTAGTTAAAATTCTATCAAATTAAATACCAATAATTACAATAAACTCATTCAGTTGACTAACGTCGTCTTTACCTAATATGTTAAAACTGTCGTTTCATTAAAACGGTGTCTGACAATTTCCTCATCTTACTCCTTAAAATATAGTATTTAGTAGTTTTTGATAAGTGCTGTCTCTACTAGACCATAGTTTAACAACGTCACGTTAGATTCTATATTTATCACGTCATTTAATGAACAGCAGGTGAGAAACCTTACAGCAGACGATACAACATTTACAATTATCATACAGCAGACGATAAAACAGTATAGTACACAGCACTTGGCAGACGATAAACAATCCAAAAGAAAATGATGGTATTTATTGTTATCAATGAAATTAAGTTCCAAGTCTATCATCGAATCATATAGATGTAACCTGATCGATATAATATATATTGACTAAAAGATTTAATCTCATCCGCCAATTGTATTTCAGAATTAGCCGGGCACTAAGAGACTCGTAGACAGAAAATTTAGTCATGACCTAAATAAAGATACATATTCGACTGGCGAAGAAGGAAGTAACGTCAATTTATCTCAGTATTTCACATGAATTTTGAATAACTCAACAAAGTCTTCTCAGAAGATAGCTTCTTAAATGAAAAGCCTAATCTTCAGTCTCTGGCAAACAACCTGAACGTCTCAGGTTTTTGGTTAGTCCACATACCTTCAACGTGGATTATTAGAAACTTCAGTTCATTAGGTCCTAATTACATAAGTCTCTCGCTTCTATTTCACGAGTACATTTAAATTTTAAATAATAATAAAACAAAAATATGGATGTGTACGTGAAGTTAAATCTTTAATTGGGTTACTGATTGAGTGATTGGCTAAAATAGAGATGCTCTAAGACATCTCTTCACTTCATATTTAAAAAAACAAAATCTAACCAGTACTGATCATAGAAAACAGACAGGTAAGCAGAGGGGGTTAATAAACACTGAAACCAACACCTAAAGTGTTAACCTTCAAAATGGATAAAGCTTCTACCTTTCAAACGAATAACGGACGCTTGAACTGCAAGAATAGCAACCAAATCTCCCTCAAATCAAACGTCTTAAAAGGTTAAAACGAGTATATTGAGCAAACGAAAAGATCCATGCAAGTCATTATTTAATATCTGAAAAAGTTGGGAAAAAGGAGAATAAAAGACAAGATAGATTATGAGCGCCTTTCATTATATATGCTTGATCGAAGTTGATCTGTGTCTAAACAGCAATAATTTTTCATATGGGAACTCAGAACGCTACTGTTCTCAGAAAGTGTACTTTTAAAGCAGTAAAACTCTTTGTCATTCTTTTTTAGCTCAACTATCCTCTTAATAATGCTCTTAAATCAAAGAGTGGCAAATTGCCCTGGTATTCTAAAAAAAAAAATAAAGAATAAATAACAGAAAATATTTTCAGAAAATAATTATAAAATATTCAAAAATCAAAACTAATTCCTATCAAAAAGCTGTATCTGATTCATTTTCCTTTATTTTTTTGCATTAATTAAAAGCGTTTTTTTTTCTTTATGATGTGTTGTTTCTCAACTTACTCTTTAATTATAACATAAAAAGAAACGAGAAAAAATACCTTCATTAACTTAATTTTCATTTTATTGTCATTAATACATTATATCGAACAAGGAAGGATAAGAGAGAGCAGAGGAGAAGGAGCGAGAGAATAGCTAGACGATCTTAGTGTGTGAAATTATTAATTAGACAGGGTTAGTTGATTGCTGTCATCGTTACTGAGCGGCCTCCTATCAGCTATAATCGAATAAGGCCTATCAACATCATCGATCAAATGCATAACCTGTTATTTTGGATTTACATTTTATAAGAAACTCAGCACTTCGGTTTTAGTTTCAACTATTCAATTTATCGACTGCTGTTAAATCGTGACCATGCTATCATTACTGCATATTTACATAAGGTTCTGAAATTTTAAAGACTTTGTGTGTTGAAATTCAATCCTTCGATCAACATTCAAGCCTTATCATCGAGTCTTCTTTGCTGGTATATTATAACCAGTATCAGTTGATGTCGAATATTTAATCATTTTGAATTCAGTAGGGAGGTATTCGAAGAAGATTTGACTGTAATGTCTTGTAGGTTGAATTAAAGAGTAAATATTTCCAGGATAGCTTTCCCGTTTCAAGATGGTGGACGAATGTGCTGCGAGTGATTTGGTCGCTACACCGAGCGGGTTCAAGTGACGAAATAAACACTTACGGCCTTTTCCGTAAAAAGTGTCTTCGGCGATCTTTACTAAAGATCGGCCTTTTCCGTAACACCCGCACGATCTTCACTACAGTGTTAGGGTTAGGGTTTTAGTGTTGGGGTTAGGGTTTTAGTATCGGGGTTAGGGTTTTAGGGTTAGGGTTACGGTTAGGGACGTAATTCCCTAACGCAAACCCTAAAACCCAAACCCTGACCCTAATTCTAAACCCTTCAAAATAAATCGCGCTCTGTATGTCTTTCGCTGTTATGACGTTGTTTCCCTGTTTCTCTCCAACACTTTTTACGGAAAAGGCCGATCTTTGGTAAAGATCGCCGAAGACACTTTTTTACGGAAAATGCCGATAGTTAGGAACTCGTACCGAAAGATCGCCAGGTGTCATTGACTCGTAAAAGTCTGAGATGAACATCGCACTAAAATCACCCGTTTTGGAGGATCTACAAACGTCATACGTGTTACCCCTCTCTTTGGCCCACATAAAATGAAAGAAAAATAAAGAAAACCGAAGAACTAGTTTTGAGCCGAGAACAAATTTTGTTGGCTTGGCTAGCGAGATGAGGATGAGAGATGGTAATGTCTGGTACGTATGTATTATGTAAGTATGTATACATACACACATACATTAGATTGTGAACTTGTTCGTAGTAAGATAAATGAAACATGTCGAAAGTTGTCAAACGACAAATAAAGTTTCACATTCATAGTAGCTCCCAGAGTATATAGCTATATACTCCGGGAATACTCTATTCTATATACTCTGGGAATGCATTAGAGCCCTTTTCGGGGCTACTTTATTTGAATTCTTACTATCGGGTAACTAATTCCATGTTATTACATAACTGACTTCAGAATTCGGTCATTCATAACTTACTGTACATTCCTAAGAATAAGATCCTGTGTAAGACAGTTCGGTATTCTCTGTAAAAGCACAAAAACCGTTTTAAGGGCTACATACTTTGTATTGTTGTTACTGGATTAGCGAAACAATTATGAGAATGGAACCAAGGGATAAGCCCCGCTTTCCCAGGAATTACAGGGTACGTCAGCTAGTATATACATATATAGCAAATTTTGAAAAGAAAAGACGCAAACATACTTACATCTTATCTTATTTGTTTTAGTCAGTGAACAGAAGCCATGCTGGGGCACCGCCTTGAAGGGTTTCAGTCGAAGAAATCGATCCCAGTACTTACTTTAAACCTGTAACTTATTCTGTCGGTCTGTTATGCCGAACCACAAAGTTATGGGCATATCAACAAACCAACAGCGGTTATCAAGCGGTGGTAAGGGACAAACATAAACATACACACATGCATACAAAATCCACTAACAAGGCTTTCGTCGACCCGGGACTGTGAAGTAAGAAGCCTACTTCCCAACCATTTGGTTTCGGGTTCTCGTCCAGGGTACCGTGCAGTGGGACCGAACGCGAAACCTTGCAGTTGGGAAGTAAACTTCTTACTGTACGGCACACCTACACCTACGTACACACACACACACACATACAGTTATATATTTAAAAGATGAGGACTTATGTACATTATTTATATTTGTCGGCTGTCCTTCTACTCCTTAAGGGTCGTTTTTTATGTTACTTGTCTATACTTTCGTATTTCATGTTGTTTTCGTTTTATGACGTCCTGTACCCATATATGCGTACCTATGTGCATATATATATCATTTACGCATTCACGGGCTATATTACATGTTGCAGAAGATATTTTCAGCAGTAAGAAAGGAATTTTAATTTCGTTTGAATAGTTGCACTTATTCCCTGAAATGAATAAAGCCATCATCCACGGTATACTTGTAAAATCATCTCTGCTAGTCGTCGACCAGGAATAATAAATAAAATAGATGAAGATGCATCTTCATACTAAAAAGAGCAGCCAAATCTTCCTCAAATCTCACTTAATAATCTTTAAAAGCTAACCTGGATTTAAACAACGCTACAAGATAGTTCTCAATTATTTTATTTTTTTATTATTATTTTGGCGTACTTTAAACATAAAAGAAACAAACGTATGTAGAAGAAAAATATTCAAGTCTATAAATATTAATGATCTAAGACAGAAAATTTAGGTGTTTAATTGAATTATTTTGTCAAATGCAGTTAATATTCTATTAAAAGAATTTTAGTTTGCATTTTTCACATTTTCTAAAACTGTTTTAATATTTTTGCGACGCACCAATAAGCAGTGTGACACCGTCAGCTAATTTGTTAAAATAATAATATATTATATCAGGGTTCTAAAAAAAAAGAAAACCTGCTTAGCTCAAGTTTCATGCATGGTATAAAGTGGATAGGATATGAATATTTGCAGCTAGACAGAGTATTTAGGAAGTCTGCCTATCTTAGGTAACACTACTAGAAAAAGATCTGGGATTTATACTAACCCAACTGCTGGGTTGCATATGGTTGCGAGCCCTACCTCGATTGACAAACAACCAAACATCAGCCGTTAATTTAATCTTGAAGATCTTTTCATGTAGCCATTTACTTTCCGATATATAACTCAGGCCACAGTGCTTCTCAAACTATCTGATATGGCGTACTGGCAGTTTTTTTGTTTTTTTTTCCAATGTGCCAGGGACCGGTAATATTTCTTAGTAATATTAATTTATACCGGAAACAATATATATAATGAATATAATAAAAGTTGACAATTTTTTAAATCTTATATTTAAGCACTTTATAATGTTTGTTTCTTTTCTGGAAACTCGCCGCGTATCGGCAACTGATGGCTCGCGGACCGGCACCGGTCCGCGGATCACCGCTTTGAGTAGCACTACTTTAGATATATTAGGTAATGAGGTTCGATCTGATTCATCTTTTATCTTTTACTTGTTTCAGTCATTGGACTGCGACCATGCTGGAGCACTGCTTTGAAAAGTTTATGCGAACAAATCGACCCCGGTACTAAAGATTTTTAAAGCTTTGTACCGCTAACTTATTGGGACGTAAACAAACCAACGCAAGTTGACAAGCGGTGGAGAGGGACAAACTTAAACACACACATGCGCGTATATGTATATAAATACGACTGGCTTCTTACAGTTTCCGTCTATCAGAGCCACTCACAAGGCTTTGGTCGGCCCATGGCCATAGCAGAAGACATGTGTCCAAGGTGCTACGCAGTACCACTGAACCCGGAACTAGGAAGCAAAGCACACACCACAAAGGTATAAATGATAGCGAGTAAAGATCGGCTTGAAAAACCCTTTTGGATAGAAAAAAAATCGAAGGCTGTTCATGAGATGCTATTATTTATAACTTTAAAGTTTATCAAATTCTTATGATGTCAATACGTGTGTGTGTGTGTGTTGATTAACCAAGGATTTCTTTTAAAAGTTTACTATAGATTCACTTAAATCAGCTTAATGGTACCCATAATGCAAAAATGGCACACTAGTTCTTTTATATTATATTTCCATTATATTTTCTCTTAGAAATACTGAATGCGACAGAAAAGAAATCAAATTCAGGCGATCAGAAATGCTAATTTAAGTTAAGTGCATTTTCTTTCTTTTTCTATTATTATCTTTTTCTTAAATTGATCTTTGGTTTTAGAATATGAATGTTCCTTGTAGTAATTGTATTTCTGGTCTAATCGATTACACTACTTTAGTTCAACTATTGTAACGGTGCTCGTACAGCTAGTTTCACACCTCACCAAACAATTTCGCTTTTCACAAAAACAATTCCGTTTTTTTTAACAACGACACGTAGAGAAGACACGAATTTGAAACCCAAATATTTTTTGAGTAAGAAATACAAGAGACGGGGGAGCCTCCCAAGAAGAGAAAAATTCAATCCAATATCGTTGGTTGGGGTATGTTTTATGATTCTAAAAGATAACGGCGTATAATGGCTGAAACTTCACGGATTATTAAATCTAGTTCTTCTTTCTCTTATCATTTTTTTTCCTTTTTACTTTTATTCATTTAGCTCTAGTTTCAGTCTTGTACCCAGCTCCTAATTTAACTCCAATTTCATAAATCTGGTTCTTTTAATATTCTTATTAACTAGTAAAAAGGAAAAAAAAAATAGTAACCAATTCTTTCTCCACAACCAAACCTTGTTTACAAAATATAATAAATAAAAGAAAAGAAGCAGAAGAATATGTGTGTATGTGTGTGTTTTCCAAAATAGAGGCGAACATCATTCTCCATGTGATCGGCTTGAAAAATAGTTAAGACACTTGGATATTTTCTTATTTTTCTTGACATGAAACCAATGGTAGCCTTAATTCACAAATAAAGAAATTATATTCACCAATGCGGTGTTGAGCACTCGTTTCCATCGTTCGACATTTACGTATATATACATACATACATATATATCTTCGAAACGCCTAGTTTAGAATAGAGGCAGCTGATGAAGGAAAAGTTCCATAAATGGCTCGTCTGTTTTCCAATGTATTCATTCTGTTGTCCGTAAAAAAAAGTCCGTTTTTTGTGCTTTGTTTATGTTCCCGTTCCTTTTTTGTCCACGTTTTTTGACGTCCTGTACCCGGATATGCATCTATATATACATGTAGATGTAGGTATGTACATATATGTATGTATACATGCATATGCTCTTATATCATTTGTATTATATATGGGAGTGAAATTGTTAGGTGTCAAACGAAAAGTGAATCGGTTGTGCAGTATGAAACTGTACTAGCGCTTCGAGAGTCTCAAAAAAAAAAAAAGACAAAACCGACGGAATGGACAAGGCTGGACCGTCTTTAATAATAAATTTGGTTTACTTAATCAGGGTGAAATGGAACTAAGCAACAACAACGGTACAGCGTTAAAAAAAAAAAGCAAAAGGACAAATCTGAAACAGTTTGACTCATAAATTTAGTTTGCTCAATCAGGTGAGCTTGGAGCTAAGCAACAACAACAATAATGGTTCATAAAAGAAACACCTTACAACACTTTATAACTATAATATAGATAAGAAAACGAGTAATGACCTACATTGATAATTACAATGCCAGATCAATCAGGAGCGGTCCTTGAAATTTTTCGAAGGGAGGGCACAAGGTCGAAGGGAATACAATTCCAGGAGAAAATAGGGTAAGTTTTCAGATTAACACCCGCACGATTTTCACTAGGGTGTTAGGGTTAGGGTTTTAGGGTCAGGGTTAGGGTTTTAGGGTTAGGGTTAGGGTTAGGGTTAGGGAATTCCGTCCTTAACCATAACCCTAACCCTAACCCTAAAACTAACCCTAAAACCCTAACTCTAACACCCTAGTGAAAATCGTGCGAGTGTTAATTTGAAAATAGCGTAATAACATTATTTAGAAGGGCACACTTCTATTCTTGAGGGGAGTACATTCCCATCAGCCCCACCTTTAGGTCTGCCCTGCCAATTATTCGGTAAGCCTGGAACCAGAGGTGACCCAGATTTCTGGGATTTACGGTTTTCCGAAGACAGCCAAATGTATATTAACATGAAATAAACTATGAAAAGTAGAGTTAAATTGTAGCTAACAGATTCAAATTAAAAGCAGGGTCTGTTTGATATATATTAACTCACTTAAAATCCTTAAAATATAATCATACTGTGCTATGTATACAAGAAAAGTTATGGACATGATTTTAATTAATAGATACAGGTACAAATTAAATCGTGGATCTTTTCCCTTTGAACGGTAGAGATCCTTAAATCGCTTCTAAAGCAGCGTATGTTTAATCATAACCAATTCAGTTAAAAATGTTAAGGACAAAACTACTTTTAATATATAGTATGCAAATTAACCAACTTCAAAAACGATCTGTTTACTCAGTAAAGGGCACAGTATATTACATGATAATTGCATAGTGTTTCCGTTACTGTAAGTGGAATAAAATGGTTTGAGAAAGAGGACTCTTCACTGGAGAATGACATAACATTCTCTAGACAGATTGATCGCGAAAAATCAAACAGCTGGAACAATGTGAATAAGTCAAGTGACTATGTTATAAAGGTCACATCGTTTATTTTTAAATAGTTTTAAATGGTCAATTTGTGTATAACTAACTAATTGGGTTGTTTGTGGTTTGAGCTAACTTAATGATAATTTTATTATAGGCATTCTAACTAACGTGGCTACTTAGGATTACAGAAAGCTAGCTAGTGAAAGAATCAACTGCTAAAGTTATAAAACAAAATTACCACTCTAAATCGACCCATATCACATATAGTTAGTTAATTATAGACAGACAATTAAAGCGAGGTTTGAGAGCGAACAGCTATAAACAGACTGCAGACGAGAAACGACCATGCGGACATAGCATTTATTATGCAATCAGCTCAAAAGGTCTTGAGTTTAAACTCACTGTAATCGTACTGTTCTAGCATGGACTAACGTTAGAATTATGTATTGGGTGAAAGGTTGTCGAACGTTATCGTTATAGGAAGAAATTATTTCGACAGACAATACTGTATTGACGAAACAAGGGTGTCGGGAATGAAAGAACACAAAACAAACAAGGTCTAAAAATAATATTCATTTCCCAAACTGCTCACATGATTCATTAATGCATTCAATATGTTAATAAATAAATTAAAAATATTAAAAAAAATAAATGAAATATAATAGAAATAAAAGAAAGATACAGCTCTTTAAATGGCGTCAGTTTTATTTTGTATTCATATTTTGTTTCAGTTTATTGTTCTTAGGTTTAAATAGGCGCGCGCGTGTGTTTGTGTGTGTGTGTATGAGAGAGAGAGAGGAAGAAAGACAGAGAACAAACGTAATATGAGGAGAGAGAGATTTATCTTTAAGTTTATGGTGTTTGATTTCTTTAATCGTGTTCATGGTTCCGGTTTCAGTCCCACTGCGTGGCACCTTGGGCAAGTGTCTTCTACTATAGCCTCGGGCTAACCAAAGCCTTGTGAGTGGATTTTGTAGACGGAAACTGAAAGAAGACCGTCGTATATATTTATATATATGTGTGTGTGTGTATGTTTATGTGTCTGTGTTTGTCCCCCCCACCATGGCTTGACAACCGATGCTGGTGTGTTTACGTCCCCGTAACTTAGCGGTTCGGAAAAAGAGGCCGATATAATAAGTACTAGGCTTACAAAGA
>NC_068985.1:14055001-14058945 GCF_001194135.2 Octopus bimaculoides
ATATATATATATATATATATGTATGTATATGTATATATATATGTATTAAAAAAACCTTTTCATATTAAAATTCAAACATTAAACCATTTATGTTTGTTTATTGTTTTTGCTTCTAAAAAAACCATCCTTAATACATATAATTGAATCAAATCATGTTAATAATTTGGCAATTGAATGTCATTTTAAAGAATTATTACACTCTGGGTATCCATATTCAGCAATATAGTATTGTTTGTTGACACTGTCTTTTTCCTCTTTCGATATAAATCTGCTCACGTTTTTCACCCATATTCTTTCAAATGTTTCAGTTATTTAACTGAGGGTTTGTTGGACTCATTACCTTCTTGGATTTTAATCCGGGCCATGCAGTTACACCTTCAGTACTCAATTAGCACTTAAATCTAGTTCACATTTTATCGGTCTTTATGTTGAACTTACAAAGCACAAACATAAAGCACTATTTTTCAAACAGTATCCATGTAAACACATAACACACACACACAACAAACGTTTGCTTGCATGTATGTGTGCGTGCGTGCATACATACATACATACATACAAACAAAAATAATTTGTCTCCGTGGGAAGAGCCATTCTAACGATGCGCCCTGCCCTAACTCTTCGAAACGCTTAGTTTTAGAATGGTAGCAGCTGATGAAGGAAATGTTCTCTATGTGGCCTGTGTGATTTCTGTGCTCTGTTTATCATTTTGTCCACGTTTTTTTTTGCAACGTCCTGTACCCAGATATGCATATATATATACATGTAGATGTAGGTATGTATATACATGTACGTATATATGCATATACTCACATATTATTTGTATTATTACATACATACATACATACATATGTACGTACACACATATACACACTCATTCATGAACGTGTATCTATCTATTTGTCAGTCTGTCTGTCTCACTATATGGCAATCCTTCGGTATTGGTAGAGAGACATCATTCACCTACACGACCTTCCCACATGACAGATAAAGATGCTGGGTTGAAAAAGAGGGTGAATGATGTCATCTCATCACATTGACCCTCTGGATATCAATACTAAAGGATCGCGCAGTGCATGTGTGTGTGTGTAAGCGCATGCGTGGCTGTGTAGAAAGAAGTTTGCTTTCTAACCTCATGTATATGTATGTGTGTGTGTGTGTGTGTTTGTGTCTATTTGTCCAGTACTATAGCTTAACAACCGGTATTGGTTTGTTTCCGTCCCCGTAACTTAGCAATTTGGTAAAAAAATGACCGACAGAATAAGTGAAAGGCTTAAAAAAAAAAAAAAACAATAATTAAGCACTGGGGTCGATTCGTTCAACTAAGAATTATTCAAAGGCGGTGCCCCAGTATGGTCGCATTCTGGTGGCTGAAACAAGTGTTTCAGTAACGTAAGTGGAACAAGTAAAAGATAAAAATGAAAAAGATAAAAACAAAAAATATGTATCATAGCGATGTAAGTTATGTAAATTATTCGGGGTGGGGTATTAGCATTTATATTTACATAACATATTTTAACATACGTAATTAATATAAATAAATAAAGATGGAATCTTGTAAAAATGTTTCCAACCACTTGAAGTATTTCAAAATTTCACATTCTAAAAAATTTTCTTCACTGATATAGTTTTGCAAATTGATAACGAAAATCATTTTCATTTTTTCGAGAAAGTGATATAAAAAAAAAAAAGAAAAAAGGTACAGGCATTTAAAATTATGAAATTCTAGTCAACTGGAAGCCTCCATTTCTAACATAGCAGAAGTCGTATCTGTTTGTTTCTATGGTAAAACCACAAATGCAACGAAGATGAACCCTTTACGTAGTCTATCGATCTGTTAGAAATAGCTAAATCTTCCTTAACTTGCCATAACATCTAAAAAGAAAACAAGAAACGAAAAGGATGATGTATAAGGTCACAACATCATATACTTCCTTGCTTCAAGTAGGCTCAAGTGCTGTCCACTTGTTGAGTGTTATTATTAACATTTAAATCTCATCGAATGTAATTACTTGTTAAGATTATCTTAAGAGATATTTTACAGAAATAATAACCAGCGCTGATTTTTACTACAATGTTTCGTACACGAGACGTCAGATGTAAACAACGAGACGAAAAGAGGATAATGGGTGTATATGCCATATTTCGGAGGTTTTTGTCCCTTCATCAACACCCATCTAACCCTTTAAACATCCTCGAACACATTGCTTAAATAACCATTATATAATGCAGTGTAACTTTATTGGTTATACCAATTTTATATATTAAACCAGGGGTCGCCAAACTTTTTCGACCATCGACTCCTTTAGCCACTTCTCCTTCTGCATTGACCCCTTTCAGCCACTTCTCCTTCTGCATCGATCACCCTCCTTATTTAAGATACCTTAATACCTTGCCCTACCGCACCATATCTAAAATGCGTACCTGGTACTGATATTGGCAATTAAAATGTTAGCTAAAATATCTAGGTACGACAAATTAAGAAATTCTGTTAAAGATGGCACACTTTTTACATTTCAAACTACGTGTACGAGTATTAAGGGGTCAATGCAGTGAAAATTTGTTTTCCCACGCTTTCATGCGCTAAGTATTTCAAGCAGTTCATCTGGGTGAGCTGGACTTTCGCACGCCGACCCCATTCGACCCCTTAGCTATCATCGCACCCCTGTAATTGCTCACCGACCCCTAGGGGTCCTTAGGACCCCCTTTGGCGACCCCTGCATTAAACGTATTACTTTATAGTATATTACGGTTGCATAACGAAATACTGCGTACCGACAATTCATTTGTATCGAATGTAATAGTTTTTCGAACTCACGACCATTAAAACACCTATTGGGCCCCGCAGATCGATATTAAACGTACTTTCTCTTTTCTTACGGTGGAATTGTTTAACAAAGTTTGACGATGGAGAAATAATATCACCAATGTTGTGTTGGCACTCCGTCGCTTACGACGTCGAGGGTTTCAGTTGATCCGATCAATGGAACAGCCTGCTCGTGAAATTAACGTGCAAGTGGCTGAACACTCCACAGACACGTGTACCCTTAACGTAGTCCTCGGGGATATTCAGCGTGACACAGTGTGACAAGGCTGACCCTTTGAATTACAGGCACAACAGAAACAGGATGCAAGAGTGAGAGAAAGTTGTGGTGAAAGAGTACAGCAGGGTTCGCCACCATCCCCTGCCGGAGCCTTGTGGAGCTTTACGTGTTTTCGCTCAATAAACACTCTGAACGCCCGGTCTGGGAATCGAAACCGCGATCCTATGACCGCGAGTCCGCTAACCACTGGGCCATTGCGTCACCACAATATCACCAATACCACCACCCCAACGACCAACATCACCATAATCGTCATCAACACTATTCTTCATGCAATAAAAACATGGCAACCAATACTTTCACCACTACCACCACCACCACAGCCTCCACCACCAAATACCATCTTAGTCTTTACATTGTTTTATTGCCATCAATATACAAAATCATTAATTGATAAAGTAACATATTTCAAACACCCTCCGCTCACATAGCGTACGTCACTCACATAGCGTACGTCACTCACATAGCGTACGTCACTCACATAGCGTACGTTATTGTGTGGTTTTATTTGTATTTTTAGTATCGACTTATCATGAAAGACATAATTTTTTATAACAAAAATTCTTAGACACATATTGACAACTTCTAGACATGCCGAAGACCTGCTTACTCACATTCAAAACACATCGACGGCTACTTGAACAATTTATATAAACCATACGACCTGTGCCTTAGTTTATATTCTTTTATTGGAAATCTGCAGGGAGCAGACATTCCTGTCCGTTCCCATTTCCTTGTTTATACAACAGAAGATCGATCGATGGTGGACTACACAAGGTCCTTGCACACTTACAAAAGACACAGACTAGATTTTTACTTTATATATATATATATATATAT
>NC_068985.1:14059376-14060884 GCF_001194135.2 Octopus bimaculoides
TATATATATATATATATGTATTATGAAAGGTTTAGTTCACTGGTGATCTTAACGAATAGATACGCTGTGTAAGTGCTATAATTGGTCATCCGTTAGGTTACACACACACACACACACACACACACGCACACACACACACACACACACACAGTGTATCCTTACATATTACATATATTAGATAAACCCATATACATATATACGTGCACACACATCTTAACCTTGTTTCAGCCGGAGGTTGTGGCGAAACACACAATGAAAACACATGCACCTACATACGTAGAGGCATGTACGTATGATATGTGGCAAGTGTACACGCTGACCAAATGTATGACCAAAGTAAGGCAACGAATAGACGCACTGACCGCAGTTAAGTGGCTGACAGACCTAATTCTCGTCAATGACAAAAAAGAATGTTTCATACATTAGTCAGGATCAAACTTATGTCTCGTCCATTTGAAAGAAAACATCGTGTGAATTATGGACTAGCAAGAAGTTTGGTTGTAAAAATAAAGATGGAATTAGACAGGTGGTTACTGATTATGTGCAGCGGTGGGGGAGGGGCTATATTATAAATATTATAAGACGGCTTCTTAAGTAGTAGGTCGAAGAATAGATACACAGTTAGCATGATATACTCTTAACTCTTTTACTTGTTTCAGTCATTTGACTGCGGCCATGCTGGAGCACCGCCTTTATCGAGCAAATCGACCCCAGGACTAAGCCTTTGTAAGCCTAGTACTTATTCTATCGGGTCTCTTTTGCCGAACCGCTAAGTTACGGGGACGCAAACACACCACCATCGGTTGTCAAGCGATGTTGGGGTACAAACACAGACACACAAACACACACACACATATATATATACATATACATATATACGACGGGCTTCTTTCAGTTTCCGTCTACCAAATGCACTCACAAGGCTTTGGTCGGCCCAAGGTTATAGTAGAAAACACCTGCCCAAGGTGCCACGCAGTAGGACTGAACCCGGAACCATGTGGTTCGTAAGCAAGCTACTCACCACACAGCCACTCTTGCGCCTGTATGTATATATATTTATATGTGCACATGGGCTGTATTAGTTTCACGCTCGGGAAGAAGAGAAAGTGTTTAACGTTTCGGGCATAGCCTTCGTCGGAAAGGAAAACGGACAAGTGCAAAGAAGGCAAAAAAAAAAAAAAAAAAAAAAAAAAAAAAGAACACGCACACAACAACACAATAGCATTTGTGTAGTTACATTGCAGAATGTGTATATATACATATAAGAAGAGAAGGAAAATGGAGATTGAGAAGTTAATAATTGTTTATTATTTATAGCAAATTAATCATCATCCCTTACAGCTGTTTCAATTAATACTCAGTAAATATTAGATTTATATGACATGAGCACAGTATCTTCAGAGGGAAAAAATATATAGCCTTGGTTGGTTTATATTTGCTTATGGATTCATTATAGCAAACTAAATCAAAAGTGGGGAGTGGAGTGTGTGTGTGTGTGTGTGTGTGTG
>NC_068985.1:14061895-14067700 GCF_001194135.2 Octopus bimaculoides
CACACACACACATATAAATATATACGCGCAGGAATGGCTGTGTGGTAAGTAGCTTGCTTACCAACCACATGGTTCCGGGTTCAGTCCCCCTGCGTGGCACATTGGGCAAGTGTCTTCTACTATAGCCTCGGGCCGACCAAAGGCTTGTGAGTGGATTTGGTAGACGGAAACTAAAAGAAGCCCGTCGTATATATGTATATATATATGTATATATATATGTGTGTGTGTGTGTGTTTATGGGTCTGTGTTTGTCCCCCCCCCCAACATCGCTCAACAACCGATGCTGGTGTGTTTACGTCCCCGTAACTAAGCGGTTCGGCAAAAGAGAAGGATAAAATAAGTACTAAGCTTACAAAGAATAAGTCTGGGCTCGATTTGCTCGACTAAAGGCGGTGCTCCAGCATGGCCACAGTCAAATGACTGAAACAAGTAAAAGAGGAAAAGAGAGTATATCTAGCTTTCGGATGAGAGAGAGAGAGAGTAGGGTATATATGTATGTATACGCGCACACGCATGTGCGTGTCCGTGATAAACGAAGTGTCGTCTTGATGAATCAAGTGCTAATCTATGAATCCCGTGGGTGCGCATGTACAGAACCCAAGAACACTGTTTTGCTGAGGTCCCTACAATGCAACCCTGGATGGATCTTCCTTTGATTCAAATTGTTCAATTAAATGAACAATCTACTCCTTAACGTAATTCTCAGGCACAATATGTGGGAAGGTTGAACCTTGTCCGACGGTCTTTTGTGCAGTTTCCATCTACCTAATTTCGCTCAGAAGATTTGGATCGATCCGAGGCTAGAGTAAAAAGGCTTTTACCAAAGATGTATTGGTAGGAATCATTTATGAGCGGACATTTGTCCTTATTGATGATTCCCACACTATTTATTAGCCCCCTCCACGTTCGTTTTAATGTATGTATTGGCATCGCTTCCATGTATACATATATTTGTATTTTATCCTAATGTATTTAGCTAGATTTACCAGTCTTCAAAGATCGGCTGTTTTTTTTTTTTTGTTTTTTTTTAAACCTTTGAACGTGGAGCTGAGATGTGGAGACACTGCCAATGACACTTTTTACTAATGGACAATTTTTCAGATTTTTTTCAATTTCTTTCATATATTTCATCAAATATCTCTTTACAGATCACGAATCAAATATTTATAGTAGTGGACATAAAAACCGTACCTACAGGAAATACCGGAAAAGTATTGCAGAAGCAAAACATATCAATTCCACTTTTTGGGGTCGATAATTAACATCATGGAATGACCATGAAATTTAATTACGCAGTCAAAGGGTTAATATTGTATTTTCCCTTATATTGATAAATCTTATTGTAATTGTTCGTTATAAATAAAATGCGTTTCGTTCTACACTCTTGTTCGTTGTGTTTCATCTTCTCAGCCCTCTCGGCACCTTTCTTAATCAACGCCAGACACCTATCTCAAACGAGGTCATTAACAAATGATTGCGTTTTTAAACATACCAAGAGGTCTTTGTTCTCTTCTGTGTTATAATCAACTTCACTTATTTCCCTAACCCTAACCCCTCTCTTTATTTGATATTATAACCTTTCCTTGCAGCAGGTCAGGCACCATGCACTGACCGACTGAACCTTTCATCATTGTTTTCTTTTTCTTTTTTTTCCATTCATTATCTTGCTTTCTTTACAGTACCTATTCACACATCAATATCTTTCCTTTTCTTAAGCCTTCACAGCTCATCTTTTCTTTATCTCGTCCCGTCTTACTTCATTACCTACCTCTTTCTCCCCACATATATTTTTTTATCTTTCTCACTAGCTGATAAAATTCTTATAATCCCACGTTCTCCTTTTCTTTCTACTTCACAATGGCCTCTCCTTTACTCTTTTTTCTCATTCTTTCTTTCTCTAATTTCTTGGTTCAGCATGTATACTCGGAAATTATTCCTTCCTTCGCATCTGCCACGTGCCCTTGAAGATACTTAGATACCATGTTCATCTGCCACCTGCCCTCATGAAGATACTTAGATACCATGTTTCATGTATATTAATACCATGTTCCCTTATATATTTTTCTGTAATACTTCTTTACACACAATTATATAGTATGCGTAATAATATCCACAATTGACAGGATACGTCGAAACAGCTGTAAAGATAGGATTATATCAGGCAATATTATCTAACAACTTATATAAATATATTCCATACATAAACCTATGATTGTTTGTCCAGCTCTCTTAATTGATATTCGATTGAACTCTTTCTTCTAGCAAACTCACCTTTCTCTGGTGAACCTGTTTTTAGCAAAAAAGAAATCGGGTTTTAAGATTTGAACTGTCCGAGTACTAAATTGCTGCCAATCTATTTTTGCATAAGCATCCTCATATCCACTATACATATACAATTATAGTTATACATACATGCATACACACATGCATATATAACAAGAAAATGACTAGACGGCTCAGTTGAACTGTCCGTTTATGTTCCTTTATTATATTATACACTGCGTAATATGTGCAGCGTTTCGTAGTTGCATAAATGGATTTGTGGGATGCTTAATATTATTATAAAATGGCTAACATTGCACTGTCCGCTATATCGACCGGTTGACTGGTTGTGTGTGTTTATGTATTCTTCCTGAGTACCCTGCAAACCAAATATATATGTTGGAACGCTACCAAGTTAACAGCCAGGATCATCTCTTCACCCTTATTCGTTCCTTCCACTCTTCGTTCTTTCGTTCCCCCTCTCTCACATTCCCTTGCCTTCTTTTCTTGCTCACTTTCCCTCCTCTTTTCACTTCACTGTGTCCCTGTCATTTTTTCTCGCCTCTCCTTAATTCTTTTGTCCCTTTGCCTCTACCTCTCTCTCTTCTCCTCCCACGTCACCGGTGTTCGTCCAAGCCTGATCTTTCTTTCTTGGCCTGCCATTGTGCGTGCAACATCGACATTCCTCCCTGTGTCTGTGAAATCTTGTATCCCTGCCGTAAGGCTTTATTTCTACACACGCCAGCTTAATTTAATTCGTCCTTAGTCAAAAGACAGCTGTTGTTATGTCCTGTTATTATTTTAATTTTTATTGTATTTGTGTAACATTGTTCATTTTTTTTCTGTCTCTGTTTTTGTATACATTCGCTGCTTTATTCCACAGAATCTAATGCTCTTAGCTTAGTTTTTCCTTGAGACTGGCCAGATTGGAGCAATATCGAGAATAACCAGCCGAAATTGCAAAGATAATCTGGATCTCGACTGAAGAAAGAAAACTCCGAATGACCTGTCCTTGTTTTCTTTGTATCGTCTGTCTGTATGTTTTGTTGTCCCTTTCTTGTATCATCTGTCTGGATGTTTTGCGTTCTTGTCCCATTTTGTATTATTCATATATACACACACACACACACACAAACTTACTATCAACAAAAGTCAGGATGCGCCCTCTTAAAGCCTAGCCAGGCTCATGGGCCCGGTTTCCCGGTTTCAATGGCGTATGTGTTCCCCAGCTGGACGGGACGCCAGTCCATCGCAGTGTTACTCATTTTTGCCAGCTGAGTGAACTGGAGCAACGTGAAATGAAGTGTTTTGCTCAAGAACACAACGCGTCGCACAGTCCAGGAATCGAAACCACAGTCTTTACGATCATGATGCTGACACCCTAACCACTAAGCCACGCGCCTCCACGTAGTGAGACATTAGGATTCTCAAAACCAGAAAGGAGAAAGCTAATTCGAAGACTACAGATTCAATCCATCCTTGGAACTGTAAAAATCTGTAAAACTTTCCAGAAGTTTATCGTTTAAATATATATGAGCATGTCTAGATATGTAACTATATGCATGAGAATACATACATAAAACAAAACATATAAATCTGCACATATACATACATAGAAACAAAAATACCCTGCTGTTGATGTTGAAATTCCAATAAAGGAACCTTGGATCTAGGTTAGAAACCGGTTCTTTCTCTATTGGCAAGAAATCTTGAAATAAAACTGAACAATCACATACATACATACATACATACATAATACATATAGACAGACAGGCATACAGAGAAGAGAAATTGTGCACAGTTGTGGCAATTAGCTGCCCAGCGGATGTTAACATAAAACTGGAGATCAGTGAAAAAGAGAAAACTTATGCTGAACTATTGAGAAATCTGCAGTTACTCGATCCAGATTACAAGTTCCGGTTTATGCCTGTAATTATTGGGGCACTGGGATATGTAACACACTGTCTAAATACCAATCTTGAGAAATTAGGCTTCTCAAAACCAGAAAGGAGAAAGCTAATTCGAAGACAACAAGATCCAATCCATCCTTGGAACAGTAAAAATCTATGAAACTTTCCAGAAGTTTATCATTTGAATATATATGAGCATGTCTAGACATGCAACTATATGCATGAGAATACATACATAAAACATACAAATCGGTACATACATACATACATACATACATACATACATACATACATACATACATACATACATACATCATATCCTGTTGATGTTGAAATTCCTATGAATCTAGGTTGAAACCGGCTTTTTTCTCTATTTGCATGAAATCTTGAAATAAAACTAAATAATTACATCTATTTATATGTGCAACCATTGTGTACATATACATGCATGCATACGTAAACCTACATGCACCTCCCCCGCTCTCCCTCTCTACACGCACTTGCGTGTGTGTGTGTGTGTGTGTGTGTGTGTGTGTGTGTGCGTAAAATAAATACATGGCACCTTGGGCAAGTGTTCCTAACTATAGCTTCGAGCCGATCAAAGCCTTGCGAGTGGGTTTGGTAGACGGAAACTGAAAGAAGCCCGTCGTAAATATATGTGTGTGTGTGTGTGTGTGTGTGTGTGTGTATGTCTCCCAACCATCACTTGACAACTGATGCTAGTGTGTTTATGTCCTCGTAACTTAGCGGTTCGCCAAAAGAGGCTTACGAAGATTTGTTCGACCAAAGGCGGTGCTTCAGCATAGCCGCAGTCAAATGACTGATAGAATTCCTAAGCGCGTGCGTGCACATGCAACATAGAAAAAAAAAAGAGGGAACGCGAGAAATATCTAAATAGAACAGGAATCAGACCTATGTAATGTACGTATGTATGTATGTATGTATGTATGTAATGTATGTATGTATGTAATGTATGTATGTATGTGTGGAAGTAAGGGAATAGTTACTGGTGGCGTCGGCGGTGACTGATGCTGCGCAAAGGAGTGAACTGAGAATATCGAGGCGTTGTTTAACCTATTTTGTTCATCCATCTGATAAGCATAGCGACGACGACGACGATGACGATGCGGATGATGCTGATGACAGTGATGAAGATGCTGATGGTGATGGTGATGACGATGTATTGCATTGATAATATCTTGGGGTTTAATGGCACTGGGACAACAACAGCAGCAATAAAAACAATGTGTTCACTTCGAACAAATTAATAGGCAGCGATGTCAAATTTAATGTCTTCTGATGATAGCCTTGAAGTAGGAGAAAATAGGGGTACCGATAGGCGTATATGCATGTGTACTAGAACATATGTGCGTGTGTGTGTGTGTGTGTGCTGTGTTTAATATACACACTCACGAATACATTTAGAAGACCTTAATACTTTTCACGTACGCATAGGGCTATGCCTAATTAATGCATAACTCATTTTCTCTCTCTCTCTCCCTCTCTCTCTACACACACAAGAATATACACATGCATACAAATAACTATATATATATATATGTATATATATATATATATATATATACACACACACACACACATATATATATATATATATATATATATATATATA
>NC_068985.1:14068091-14069265 GCF_001194135.2 Octopus bimaculoides
TATATATATATATATTCTATAATTACAAACAATTATAATCAGGGGTCAGCTAATTGCTTCACCACGTTTATTATATATATATATACATACATGCATGCATACATACGTCCATATACACACGCATGCACGCGTGCATACATGCAATGCACATTATCACAAGATAATGTTTCTGCATCAGTCACTGGTTGCATACGACTCTGCAGTGATGTGGTGAGTTGAGAAGTAGCTGACAGTTATGGTAAATTATCGTCGTTGTTGTTGTTGTTGTGTAGCCCTACTTTATAAGCTTTATAAGCTGACCTATATAATCATTAACGACAATCAATCCATGATACAAAACCGGTCGACTAGAAACAATAGTGTGATCCGAGAGACATTTCAAAGATAATTCTAGCAAGTCGACAGACCGTGTAGAACAGGCATGGGCAGCGTTTTTTCGAGAAGCGGGCCACATGAGACATGGATCATTATCAAGCGAGTCGCACTATTGTGTGGGGGGGGGGGATTCAAGGTGATCTTTTGTTGGCGTGCAAATTCAGACGGTCATGTGGCTTGCAGTTTGCTCATGACCGGTGCAGAAGTAGTGCTGTCTTAAGAGGCGGACGAGTTTGCCGAGCAGCTACCTGAAGGGACTACGGGTTTAGGTAGTGGTGTGGACAGGGCCACAGGAACGGTTTTCATGAATGCAAAATTTCAAAAGAAAACAAATAAATAGAGTAATGATAAATAAATCAAATATGTCATGCTTTCCTTCTAATATCTGTGTTACTTAGGGTTGCTGGCAATCCATAGTACGCCATGGGTCTACAGACCCACTGTTAAACTATACATGCTGTGGGTTACAGCATGCATTGTGGAGGTGCAATGGCCCAGTGGTTAGGGCGGCGGACTCGTGATCGTAGGATCGCGGTTTCGATTCCCAGACCGGGCGTTGTGAGTGTTTATTGAGCGAAAACACCTAAAGCTCCACGAGGCTCCGGCAGGGGATGGAGGCGAACCCTGCTGTACTCTTTCACCACAACTTTCTCTTACTTCCTGTTTCTGTTGTGCCTGTAATTCAAAGGGTCAGCCTTGTCACACTCTGTGTCACGCTGAATCTCCCCCGAGAACTACGTTAAGGGTACACGTGTCTGTGGAGTGTTCAGCCACTTGCACGTTAATTTCACGAGCAGGC
>NC_068985.1:14069596-14070811 GCF_001194135.2 Octopus bimaculoides
GAATGGCAAAGTCGGACCGCGGCGGAATTTGAACTCAGAACGTAAAGAGCCGGAAGAACTGTTGCTATGCATTCTGTCCGACGTGCTAACGATTCTGCCAGCTTGCTGCTTTCAAAGAGCCTTATAACGTTAAGATGGCAGAAACGTTAGCACGCCGGGCGAAATGTTTAGCGGTATTTCGTCTGTCTTTACGTTCTGAGTTCAAATTCCGCCGAGGTCGACTTTGCCTTTCATCCTTTCGGGGTCTATAAATTAAGTACAAGTTTTCGCACTGGGGTCGATGTAATCGACTTAATCCCTTTGTCTGTCCTTGTTTGTCCCCTCTATGTTTAGCCCCTTGTGGGCAATAAAGAAATATGATGGCTCTGTGTATAGCCCCAATCTCTTCTTTCGTCGACTCGATTGCCTAAGTAACAGTCTGATTTTGGTAAAGGTGATTAAATTCAATTAAGTTCTGCTCCAGTGTGCTAATGACGCCATTTCCAACCGAGAATCGAACTCAGAGAAAAGAAATATGAAAACAGATGACCGCGTAAACCGCATAGGTCAAGACCTCGATTATTGTTTCATATGCTAGCTTATGCAACCTGAGAATTTATTTCCTGTAAGAAAAAGAAAGGAGTTTTGAAAGTTGTGGCTATTATGCTTCTGTTTAGGGCAAGAACATAAACAAAAAAAAGAGACTTAGCTGGGATTCGAAACCGGAGCACAAAATCAGTTCGCCGAGAAGCGTAACATCTTTCTTTCTCTCTCTCTTTTCTCTCCCACACACACACTCTTTTTCTCTTCCTCTCGTACACGACAATAAATAAATAAATAAATAAATAAATAAATGCGATCGATCCAGCGAGGAAAACCACGTGGTCACTCGACCTGTTAGAAATAACAGACAAATTTTCTGATCACATTCTTGCCTCTTACACACACACATTAATTACCGGTGAAGGCTGGTTTCTCGAGTTAACCTGGGTTTCTTGCCATGAAGGGTATCTTCAAACCCTATATATATAATATAATACAAAGAATATATATGCATGTATACACACATATATGTACATACTTACATCTACATGTGTATATAGATGCATATCAGGGTACAGGACGTTAGAACAATGAACTACAGACAACGGAACGAACACATAGGAAAACAGATAGCCACTTGGAATTAATCCTTCGTCAGCTGCCTCTATTCGAACTAGACGTTTCGAAGATATA
>NC_068985.1:14071279-14077116 GCF_001194135.2 Octopus bimaculoides
TATATATATATATAATACAAATAATATGTGAATATATGCATATATACGTACATGTATGTACATGCCTACATCTACATGTATATATAGATGCATATCTGGGTACAGGACGTCACAAAAAAACGTAGACAAAATGGAAAACAGAACATAAACAGAGCACAGAAAACACACAGGCCACATAGAGAACATTTTCTTCATCAGCTGCCACCATTCTAAAACTAAGCGTTTCGAAGTGTTAGGGAAGATTTCTAAGACGATATAGCCCTAGTTGTGTTTACGTTACAAAAAAACACAAAGGTAACACAAATAATATTGGCTAATACAATTTTTTTTTTTAAATACAGTGTATGAGGATCTAGTCTTTAAAGTTGTGGTGGAAGCAACGAACGTGCTTCGGTCTTATGAGATCTTATCAGCGTAATTCTATTCAACTGGCACGAATTATAAAAACGATATAGCTATATCTCAGTCAGTCGACTTTTCTCAACTCATGAATGATAATACAAATATGTGAGACCTTCCTGTATGTGTATCTAGGAAGCTGGACGCTCCCCTGGGGTGTTTCCTCTATATTTTATTGTTGATATTTATAGATATATTCATAACAAAAACAGACACGGTGGTAACATTTGGAATACCTTTTGATCATACATCACGGATGACCACAGCATATATATATATATATATATATATATATATATACAAATAAAAGAAAGGTGCAGGCAGGCTGTGGTAAGAAGTTTGCTTCCCAACCACAAGATTCTGGATTCAGTCCCACTGCGTGGCACCTTGGGCAGGTGTTTTCTACTATAGCCTCGGGCCAACCAAAGCCTTGTGAGTTGCTTTAGTAGACGGAAACTGAAAGAAGCTCGTCGTGTGTGTGTATATACATATATATGTGTGTGTGTGTGTGTCTGTGTGTCAGTGTTTGTCCCTCCACTCCCACCATCCATCGCTTGACAACCGATGTTGGTGTGCTTACGTACCCGTAACTTAGCGGTTCGGCAAAAGATACCGATAGAGTAAGTACTTGGCTTACAAAGCATAAGTCTTGGGGTCGGGATTCTTCGACTAAAGGCGGTGCTCCAGCATGGCCGCAGTCAAATGACTGAGACGTGTAAAAGAGTAAAGGACGGTGATGATGATGATGATGATGATGACGACGACGACGATGATGATGATGATACTTGCACACGAAGTCTCCCAAGTTAATAACACCTTCTTTTTTTTTTTACATGATGCAGACGTAGTATAATCTCAGACAAATGAGAATCGAAACCATTTGTAGATGGCTTCATTAATAAGGAAGTTAACGGTCACACGTCAACTCCCGCCATGTAATCTTTCGGGTGGAGAGAGAAAGTTAACTGACAGAGATACGACCGAAATTGTTTTGTTAGCGGTTACAATGACCCTGCAATCCAGGGAGACACGGTAACAGCGAAGGACGCCACTATCTCTACGTAGAAATAACAGCTAAATATCCCTCGTGTTTTATATACACTTAAGAAATTAAGTTTACACTGTGCTGAAGAAAAAGACAGCATAATCACAGCTGAAGTTCCTCTGATCATAAGTTACTCAATCGGCGGGTTGAACGCGGGCTTCGACCTATTTGTTTGCTAGAAATAATAGGAAAATCTTCCTCGAATCCCAAATTCCTACCGTTTTGAAAAATGGGGTGAGGTAGGGTACAATTGATAATGTAATCTTAGATACTACTAAAAGACAGGTTGCTCACGGCTGGAATGAGTTTGTTCATAGGTTTAGTCGGTCAGTGTTGATTTGAGGCCAAACAGCAGCGAAGAGTACGATTGACCAAGGAGGCGGAAATCTCTACACGAGCTAACCTGCTAGAAAGAGCAGCTAAATGTTGCACATTGGCTAATATGGTCTTATGGCTTGAAAACAACGCTGGGTGATCACGGTTGGAGGTCTTTCTGTTCGAGTTGGGAAACTAAACAACAATAATAACGAATATAACAATGACAATAACCACGATAACTCGTCCTGCTAGAAAGGACAGTCAAATGTCTCTTTAATCTCATCAAGATAGTAGTCTTAAACAAAACCCATTGAATAATGCGGTCCTATATGTGCTGTCTAGAAAAGAGACAAGGTGGTCACGGTTGGAATGCGTTTGATCATAACTCTACTGGGTCAAGAATGACAGGAGTTAAACAACAACAACGCGAACCAAAGACTATAGCCTTTAGGTGGTCGCTCGATCTGCTAGAAACAGCAACCAAATATTCCTCTAATCACATACTACTTTCTCAAACAAGGCAGGTCACATGTGCCGGGAAACGAAAAGAGAGGACAGTCACGGTTGGAACGCCTTTGATCGTGTTTCCTCAACAACAACAATATTTGTCTCAGTTTGTCCTCCGCCCCACACACCCTTAAAGTGTACTGAAATACTACACTATGGTGGTATTCCCCCTCTGTCTGTCTGTCCGTCTCTGCCTTTCTCTCTCTCTCTCTGCAACGCCTAAATGAATAACGGTTTGGTTTGACATTAACATAAGGCAGATACAATGTGTGTGTGTGTGTGTGTGTGTGACAGAAACAGAAAGAGAAAATAAGGAAGAAAAAGCTGAAATAACTTGATCTTCAAAGAATTTCAATGGAGAAACGAAAATAAAAATTAAAGAGTATATTCATCATTTTATCTTTATATACTTATGTGCGTGTATATATATATATTTGTATATATATATATATATATGCATATGTATATAGTGGAAGCCGCTTATTGTGATCACTTTGGGACGGAACCCTTAGACTACCAATAACAGGTCGACAGTATCAAGCAGAATATATAACAAAATCCTGTGTGTGTTTCGGACCCACTAATTTTTAATAATAATAACCGATTGATAACATTATTCGTAATTATAATAAGCAGTTTCCATTGTAAAGATATACATACATACATTTATACATACATATTCACGCACATATATGCATAAATATATACATATGATGCATATCTATATTTATACACATATATACATATGCTTACATATAACACACACACACATATGTGCATGTGTGTGTGTGTGAAAGGGGGGGGGGGGTGAACGGATTTTCTTTAATTATCATCATGTTTATAATAATAGTGACATAAGCGAAACAGTTTTATCACCTGGGAAGCGAAACCGGCTCGCAAACTCAGTCGCAAAAACAAAACAAAATGAATGAAAAGAAATAGAACAAAAACAATAAAAAAATCAACAAATCCACCCTAGCCCACCTCCCCAAAATGGTGAGAGAATCTTGTTGGCAAAGGGTTGGGCAGAAAAAATGAAATGTAAATACAATTCAAACATCTACGACAGTAATGAAAAGACGATCCAACGAGGGAATCTCTGTGAGATCACTTCACCTGCTAGACATAGTAGCTGAATCGCTTTCAAATCAAACTACCACCAGGAAGGACACACTGGATAATTACTCCAAGATTATACATATATTATGTCTGGGAAAAAAATCACGGGGATAGTAACAGATGGAAGATCTTAGATCAGAGATACGTCTTCTCAGTCAGGCCTGACCGAGGGTTAAACACCACCAACAAGCAGAAAAACTGTGTCAACAAGGGAACTTCTTTCACGAGCCAATAATGTGGAGCCTTTTTACGCCTTATCTCAGTCTGCTAGAAATAGCAGCCAAATGTTCGTTAGCTCAAACGGTATATTAATATAGTCTTGGAGCTAAATATATTCTGACTTGAAAAATAAGACAGGGTGATCACCGCTGGAATGTCTTTGATTATAGGTGTGTCTGCGATGCGGACCAGATAGAGGAAAGGGGACTATACAACGACGACGACTCGATTCTGCGATAAATAGCAGGTCGTTAGACGTGTTTTAGAAATAGCAGTCAAATCAAATATCCCTCGAATTATAATCGTATCATTCTGAAAGGAAATAAAGACGAGGCGGCTCTTCTCTGATTACAGGTGCGATGTTCTCGATCAGGCCTGACCAGTGACCAAAACAACAAACGATGACAACACCAGCAACAACAGAAGCAGTAGTAGTAAAAAAAATAACAAAGAAAGCACCATGTGGCATGTGACTTACCCAGAAAATGAAGTTGAATGCAAACATCAAATATTTGATGCAAGTATAACATCCTCCGAGACCCATGTTGCTGATTTTTTGTTCGTTCTGTGTTTTGACTTTTTTTTCACACTAAAATTTCTCCAAACTAGCAACAGTGGCTACGATGACAAGTAACAAGTAATGGATAATAGTAGTTACTTTATTGTAAGCTTGTTGTGGTTGTAATTATAGGTGTTTTAGTTGTTGTTGGTGGTGGTTAGTATTGTTTTGATTTTGGTTGGTCACTGGGAAAAAGGTTTTAGCGATATATGTATGTGTGGTTTGGTGTGTATATGCAAAGATGTCCTAGTCGTTAGTAATGAAGTAGAGGTGAATGCGCGCACGCCTGCTTGGATATATAGTATATGTAAACTGCGAGTGTTTCGAGGAAAGAGAGGGAAAGAGAGAAAGAAAGTGACTGTTTATATATGTAGGTGTGTGCGTGTACGTAATGAATGGAAAGAGAGAGAGAGACAGACAGAGAGATACACGTACACAAACCGTAAATGAATTTAGACCAGAGAAAAACAGAGAGAGAGAGAGAGAGTGGGAGAGTATAACAGTCACACAGAAAGAGGAAATGAATTTAGACCAAAAGGAGAGAAAGAGTATAAGCGTAAGAGAGTGATTGAGTGGTAGTAAGAGAAAAAGAGATAAGGATGAGGTTGTGAGATGGTGATGCTATATATAAAAAAGGTTTAGTGAGGTTTGGTTTTATTGGATGGCAACTGGTGATGGTATCGACGGTGGAGCTACAGCCTGCTGTTAGTGTTGGGAGAAAGTGTGTGTGAAGAATGCGTGAAGGAGAGAGAGAAAGAGAGAGAGAGAGAGTAAAAGAATGTGCAGCTAGAGTAGGAGGGAAAGTATGAGAGAGAAATGAAGTGAGATTGAGAGAGAATAAGAATGTTAAGTAATGGAGGAGGGAAATGACGAGAAAGAGAGAGGGAGGGAAACGTGTGAAAGGGAAAAAGTGAAGGAATGTGATGTGTAGGAGGTGCAGAGTGAGAGAGAGAGAGAGAGAGAAAGAGAGAAGGGGTGAGAGAGATTGAGAAAGAATATTAAGAAATACTCGCGGAAAACGGAAAATAGGGGGAAAGAAAGTGAGAGAGTGGAAGAAAGATTGGGTTATATAAAAGGGTTACTATTTATAGGGCAGGAACAGCCGTTAAGAAAGAGCAGTTTACATTGAGGAAGAAAAGAGGAAACTGTTAGGAAGAAACTATATTTGTGTGGGCTAGTGAGGGAAAGAGATAGATAGACAGAGAGAGATAAGTGGGAGAGAAAGAGAGAGGGATAGAGAGAAAGAGAGAGAGAGTATGCTTAAAAGGAAGGTATGACCGAATATAATAAAGTCAGTAAGAGAGTGACTAAGTTGATTGAGTAATAATAAGTACGTGGTAAGGGTGAAAGGGTTGAAGGAAAGAAGTATTAAAAGGAAAAAAAATGTGTGAACGGTGAGGAAGAGAAATAAGGAGTTAGAAAACTAGATAGATAGATACATTTCTTTTATTAGCCACACAGGGCTCAACGAAGATGGGACAAATACAATGTAGAGCTTTTCTTTTTGGGAGGGGGAAGGAAGGGAAAAAAAAAAAGAAAAAAAAGCGGTGGTGTCGATCAAAAGGGATCGTAGGAAGGGAAAGAGGGGGAGGTAGTTAGGTAGGTAGGTAGGTAGATAGATAGATAGAAAGGTAGGTAGATAGATAGATAGATAGAAAGGTAGGTAGATAG
>NC_068985.1:14078162-14080803 GCF_001194135.2 Octopus bimaculoides
TCGACGCCCAGGTTCGCCCCGAGATCGTCGTCGTACCTTCCCTTCACTAATCCACTATAGAAAGCGTTAGTTGTGATGCAGTCGCTCAAGGTTGACCCGGGTTGTTGGAGTTGCCGGAGAGCAACGCGACACTCGCGGTGCCATTCGCCCTTCCTCGGCCTCTTCTTGATCCACGACTGCAGTTCGGTCATGGAGACAAGCTGCGGGAAAGCGCGCCGCACAAACGGTGACATAGATAGAAAGGTAGGTAGATAGATAGATAGATAGAAAGGTAGGTAGATAGATAGATAAGTAGGTAGGTAGGTAGGTAGGTAGGTAAGTAGATAGATAGATAGATAGATAGATAGATAGATAGATAGATAGATAGAAAGGTAGGTAGATAGATAGATAGATAGATAGATAAATAAATAGATAGAGAGAGAAAAGAGAGAGAGAGGGGGAGAGAAAGAAGGTATTAGACCAAGAAATAATGTTATTGAGAGTGAGTGATTGAATAAAGGGTTGACTGAATGAATAAATTATGGGAGTCAGATGAAAGAGAAGGATAGGTAGATTTTAATAGAAAATGAAAGAGAAACGATGAATAGAAAAAAAACTATGGTGGGACGAAAGGATCAGAGCAAGTAGGAGATGGGGGCTAATTGCAAGTTAAGAGAAAAATGTGAAGAGAAATAGGGAAAGTTTAGCAGAGGATTGATAGATAGATAGATAGATAGATAGATAGATAGATAGATAGATAGATAGATAGATAGATAGATAGAAAGAAAGAAGTAATCAAGGGAAGAAGAAAGTAAAATAACTAAATAATAAATGAATGAATAAAAAGGTATGGCTGAGTGGAGTTTCTTTCGTAAATACGTAATCTTGGGTTCGATCTCTGCGCGGCAGTTTGAAAAGTGCCTTGCGTTGACCAGCTGGTATTTTGGTATAGCGGAAGTAGTAAGTCCCAACCAAATTTTTATTAAATTAAAATAACACTTGTAATAAAGAGAAAAACCAGTAGTTTTCGTGATAATTCTTACCAAGAAAGACAAGGGGAAGAATTCCGAAATAAGAATTAATTTAAAATTGAGCTAGAGAGCATGCTGTGTCGAGTGAACCTTTGGCATGTACAGTGATAACTCCGGACGTTTTTCGGACTAGTTAGACCTCTTCAACAATGCATAGTTTTACTCGTGCTCACTAGAGCTTTGAATAATTGAGATGTTAAATTATTTTGAATGAAAAACATTCACCGATTAAGCAACTTAAAATAAGGATTTAGACAAGATTTTCCAACTGTATCTTCTGCAGGAAAAACGTATTCGTAAGTGGTAGCTAATGTACTTAATGAAGACAATGACAAGGGGGATAACTCCGAATCCTAAATTGATTAAAATATTTGAGTGCGGAAAAAGGGGAGAGAATTTGATCATTGCTGTATACGGTAACAGCTTTGGACATGTTTCGTTCTTATACTGATGAGGCAATTTAAAACAATGGAGAATATATACGGATGTTTACATCGGCGTGAGTAAAACAGGTACAGTCGTGCGGTTTTATTAAATTATCTCCCTTTACTCGGATGTCCACTTCGCAACAATGCGTCTTTCGAAAATGATGTAAATGAAATACTAAAGTACAGGAACCAAAAATAAAAAAAAAAAGAAAAGGAAAAGAAAGAATAGAAAGACTAAAAGAAAAGAACTTGGCGGTGGTACATCAGTATGACCGTCGTCCAAAAGTAGTGCAAACATAAAACAATAAAAAGGCGGGAGAGAGAGAGAGAAAGAGTGAAAGAAGGAGTTTGTGTGTGTGTGTGTGTGTGTGTGTGTGAGAGAGAGAGAGAGAGAGAGAGAGTGAGAGGGAGGGAGAGATAGAAGATAGCAGAAAAGAGAGAAGGAAAACGGTAAATTAATAATATATAAAGAACCACACAGAATCAGATGCGGTTTGGTAAAAAAAAAATAGACAGAATGGAGATATAGAGAGAAGTCATATGACTGCAATAGAGATTGGTAGAAAGAAATAGAAAGACAACGTTAGAGTGAGGGCGAGAGGGTTGGTAGAAAGAAATAAGGCGCGCGCTTATGTGTGTGTGTAAGCGAGAGAGAGAGAGAGAGGGAGAGAGAGCGAGAGAGAGAGAGGGAGAGAGAGCGAGAGAGAGAGAGAGAGAGGGAGAGGGAGAGAGAGCGAGAGAGAGAGAGAGAGAGACTGTGTGCGCGTAAGTGCGTCTGTCTATCTATCTGTTTGTCTGTCTGTCTGTCTATCTGTCTGTCTCTCTCTCTCTCTCTCTCTCTCTATCTATCTATCTATCTATCTATTTATCTGTATGTATGATATATGCATAAAGAGAACATAGATATATAGTGTTTATGTGCATATAGTGTATACGTGTTTATGTACAACTTGTGTGTGTGTATATATATATAGAGAGAGAGAGACAGATGGATGGATAGATAGATAGATAGATAGATAGATAGATAGAGAGAGAGAGAGACACGGACACAAATACTTACACACACACACACACACACACACACACACAAACACACAAAAGGCTGGGAGTTACTGAGGGTGGGAAGAGGTAAATGAACAGCAAGAGGGGCTGATAGAGAGAGAAAGAGATAGAGAAACAGACAGAAGATAGACGTAGAGAATA
>NC_068985.1:14082071-14085494 GCF_001194135.2 Octopus bimaculoides
GGCGTGGAGGGGTGTTGCATAGAAACGAGTAAACAATAAAATAATATTAATGATTTGCCGACCCTCCCAAAATTTTCAAAATCTCAATCGACTGAGAAAACGCTACCCAGTGGCAACCTCCCAAGTGCACAACAACAACAACAACAACAACCACCACCACTACTACTACTACTACTACTACTATCACCACCACCACTATACAAACACACCAGTTTATACACCTTGGGCAAGTGTCTTAGTCTCGGGGCCGACCAAAGCCTTGTGAGTGGATTTGGTAGTCGGAAACTGAAAGAAGCCCGTCGTATATATATATATATATATATATATATGTGTGTGTGTGTGTGTGTGTGTGTGTGTGTGTGTGTGTGTGTGTGTGTGTGTGTGTGTGTGTGTGTGTGTGTATGTCTGTGCTTGTCGCTCCCCCAATCATTACTTGACAACCGGTGTTGGCGTGTTTACGTCCCCGTAACTTAGCAGTTCGGCTAAAGGAACCAGTACTAAGGCTTACAAAGGATATGGCGTAGTGGTTAAGAGCGCGGGCTACTAACCCCAGGATTCCGAGTTCGAATCCAGGCAGTGACCTGAATAATGATGATGATGATGATGATGATAATAATAATAATAATAATTACAAAGAATAAGTCCTGAATTTAATTTGTTCAACTAAAGGCAGTGCTCCAGCATGGCCGCAGTCAAACTAACTGAAACAAGTCAAAGAATAAAAGAATACATATCGGGAACAATCTTATTTAATGCGACCTTTCATGTTATTCTTTTTTCTTTTATTAGCTTTTTTTTTTTTTGACTTGTTGTAATTTTGAGGGAAATCCTGGCTGCTATTTCTGATGCTCGAATGACCAGGCACAAAGAGGGGTTCCCTCGTTTTCTCGGATAACAAACGGTGATGCTGAAGTTGATGAGTATAGTTTTACGTTTAACGAAGTCTTATGACTTACATTGTAGCAGCAGCAGCAGCAGTAGCAGTAGTAGTAGAGTTAATAGTAGTTAGTAGTTAGTAGTAGTAGTAGTAGTAGTAGTAGTTAGGACGTAGGCGGTGAAAAACGAACACACCCAAGCGCGCGGCTTGTTAACAGCACCTAGTAAGGAAAAGGCGAAGTGCAAGCTGTTCGCTACTACTACTACTACTACTACTACTACTACTGCTGCTGCTGCTACTACCACTACTACTACTACCACTACTACCACTACTACTACTGCTGCTGCTGCTGCTGCTACTACTACCGCTACCACCACTACTACTACTACTACTACTACTACTACTATTACTACTACTACTACCACCACTACTACTACTATTACTACTACTGCTGCTGTTGCTGCTACTGCTGCTGTTACTACTACTACTACTACTACGACTACTACTACTACTACTGCTGCTGCAACTACTACTACTACTACTACTACTACTACTACTACTACTACTACTACTATTGTTACTACTACCACCACTACTACTACTACTACTACTATTACTACTACTACTACTACTGCTACTACTACTACTGCTGCTACTACTGCTACTACCACTACTACTACTACTACTACTACTACTACTACTGTTGCTGCTGTTACCACCACCTTCACTACCACCACCACCACCACCACCACCAGTAGTAACTGCGGCAGCCATAATACAGAACAGTCAGCCATACGCCAAACAGTAGCTGTTACAACAATGATAGTAGTAGTATTAGTAGTGGTGGTGGTGGTAGTAGTAGTAGATGCAGGTGGAGCGTCTGTCGCCAGCAACAGTAGTTTGTCAGTTACCGTATAGCCACAGGTCAGAGCTGGCAGAGCAGACATGCGCAAAGCTATTGATCGAAAGCCCGTCCAACCGTGACCACAACGCTTTTCTTTCCTTCTTCCTTCCTTAATCGTTTCCAATTATTAAGGACCACATAATGTGACGTGTGTGTCCTCCAAAGACAGAAAGGTGTGATTCCAAGGAAGATTTTGGCTGTTATTTTTAGCAGCTCGAACCACTCTGTCGATGTCCCTCTCTATTGATGTTCGCCCGGGCCTGCTCTGATTGAACAGAACTATATTCAAAGGTGTTCCAAATGTGACCAACCCATCTTTTATGCAGACGTAGTGCATCCAGGATTCTCATTATTATTATTATTATTATCCAATGTGTCCTTCCCCCTTAAGATGGTAAGTTGTGACCCCCCCCCCCGGGAAATTTGGCTGCTATTTCTAGCAGGTGGGATGTTGTTATTGTTATCAAGAAGGCGGAGAGCTGGTAGAACAAGCCGGACAAAATGCTTTCGTCCGTCTTTACGTTGTGAGTTCAAATTCCACCGGGATCGACTTTGCCTTTTATATCCTTTGCGGTGGGGATCGATAAAACAAATACCAGTCAAATATTGGGGTCAGTTTGCCCCTACCCCAAAATTATTATTATTATTATTATTTATTATTATTATTATTATTATTATTATTATTATTATTATTATTATTATTATTTATTATTATTATTATTATTGTTATTATTATTATTATTATTATTATTATTATTATTATTATTATTATTATTATTATTATTATTATTATCATTATTATTGTCATTATTGTCGTTTAGTCCCTGGTCGGGCCTGATCGAGTAGACCTAACAGTCATCAAGCATTCCAGTCGTGACCATCTCGTTTGATGCAGACACACGTGACTCACTCACGAACTACATAATTTCCTACAGTGCCTTGTTTCCGAAGACGGTAGGATTTGAAATGAGGGACATTTGGCTGCTATTTCTAACTTGTTAACTGACTTAAACAGGTTTCATATTGACAATAATCGTGACGTTATTATTTAACACTGGGTCAGTCCTGATCAAGAGGACCTACGAACGAAGGCGCTCTATTCATGACCATCCCGTTTTCTTTACTCATTTTCTTTTTGTATATTCATAACTACATCACCAACGTGTACTGCACCTTTTTTTTTTTTAAAGATGGCAATGTATGATTTGGGGAGATTTTTGCTGCTATTTCTAGCTGATGGAGCAACCGCTGAAAGGCTCCTTCTGACAGTGTAGGCGGGTGTTACAAACTGGAGAGATTGTGTATAAGGAGACACACGAGAACAAGTTGTTGCTGCTTGTCGTCGTCTTTGTTGACAGGCGCACTTAATGAGGCAGGATAATAACCAGTGATGACATAATGAGGGTGATGGAGGCGGCAGGGGCGGCGGCGGCGGTGGTGGCGGTGGTGGTGGTGGTGGTGATGGTGGTGGTAACCGTTTCTATAATTGTTGTAAAGATCACAGTGGCGATAATGTTGTTGTTGCGATTGTTGTTGTCATTATTCAGTCCCATGGCAAACCTTATCGAGCAAACCTACGATTTAAAAAACAAAAAAAAAAAAAGAGAAAATGAGCCTTCCATCCATGACAAACACATCTTTT
>NC_068985.1:14087338-14088888 GCF_001194135.2 Octopus bimaculoides
CTGCTCGTGAAATTAACGTGCAAGTGGCTGAGCACTCCACAGACACGTGTACCCTTAACGTAGTTCTCGAGGAGGTTCAGCGTGACACAGAGTGTGACAAGGCTGACCCTTTGAATTACAGGCACAACATAAACAGGAAGTAAGAGTGAGAGAAAATTGTGGTGAAAGAGTACAGCAGGGTTCGCCACCATCCACTGCCGGAGCCTCGTGGAGCTTTAGGTGTTTTCGCTCAATAAAGACTCACAACGTCCGGTCTGGGAATCGAAACCGCGATCCTATGACCGCGAGTCCTAACCACTAGGCTATTGTGCCTTCACACCACTACTACTACATGTAAGGAATATGAAACAGGACCACGTGATCCAACGTGTTTTTGTTGTTCTTGCGTGGTTTAGAAGTTTGCTTCCCAGCCACACGGTTCCGGGTTCAGTGCCATTGTGTGGTATCGTACCATCTTGGACAAGTGTCTTCTACTATAGCCCCGGGATTGACCAAAGCCTTGTGAATAGATTCGGTAGACGGAAACTGAAAGAAGCTCATATATATATATATATATATATATATATATATCAATTTAAATAAGAGCTAAAAGATGATCCATTGTAAAAGCTTTATTATGACCTATGATCATTTCGATGCAATATCCAGACTAACTCATGCATATTATAAAATATGGAATATTGTATCTCTTCAGGGTCAGATTAATTCATAGCAGACAGTAAAAACAGACAAAATTCATAGTTGTCCTAAAATTACATGTGTATAAACAAGTTGAAAAGATATGAAACGTATTGACATTGTATAGAATATCGGTCTTGAAACCGTTAGAAAGCAGAGTAAGTGAGAAGTGTTGTTAAGTTATGATATTAGCCTATGAAGTTAAATAGCCAACAAGTAAGGGATGCTGTCAATTTCATTAAAAAAACCGTTGGACTTATGAAAGTAAATAAAAGAAAGAAGAAAAAAATCGCTAGATATTAAAAATATTAAAAATAAATACTAGGCTTACAAAGAATAAGTCCTGGGGTCGATTTGTTCGACTAAAGGCGGTGCTCCAGCATGGCCACAGTCAAATGACTGAAACAAGTAAAAGAGTAAAAGAGTAACCTCAATACTCTATCAATCTTTTTGCTTGTATTCCACTTCATGCCGCTAATATCTTAAAGCAAAGATTTAGATGTTATTAAGATAGTTAACGTGCATGGTTTCAAAGAGAAGCAATTTTAACCTCTTAGCATACATATTTTTTTTCAATTTCCATGCTAAAAAATATTTTTTTTTATTATTATTTATTTTTAATCTGTATATAAGGAAGAATAAGTAGACAAATTATTTTGGATCTTTTATCATTTACCATGAAGTTACTGCTAGAAATGATAGTTACTAATAATTAAGGAGAGAAAACAGGAATAGCATCATGAACGAAGTATTTCGAGTTAGATATAAGTGACAGATATCCTCAGAGTACAATAAACGTATATTTTCGTTCAAATATATATTTACTAGACATCTCTGAGCGAAAATATACGGGGTAGTATGTTATGCGGTTA
>NC_068985.1:14089056-14092684 GCF_001194135.2 Octopus bimaculoides
TATATATATATATATATATATATATGACGGGCTTCTTTCAGTTTCCGTCAACCAAATCCACACACAAGGCTTTGGTTTGACCTGAGGCTATAGTAGAAGACACTCACCCAAGGTGCCACGCGGTGGGACTGAACCCGGATCTCTGTAGTTGGGAACCAAGCTTCTTCTCACACAGCCATGTGTGTATGTGTATGTGCTTATGTTTGTGTTTGTGTTTGTCCCAACCAGTGTTAGTTTGTTTACGTCCCTATGAACTATTCAGCATGGGAGATCGACAGAATAGTACCAGGCATTAAATAAAAAAAAATGTGCTGGGTTTCGATTCGATCGACCGAAAATTCTTCAAGGCGTGTCCCAGCATGGCCGCAGTCTAATGACTGAAACAAGTAAAAAGTAAAAGGTATTAAGTGAGGAAATTTCACGTAGCTGTGTGGTAAGAAGCCTGCTTTCCGACCACATGGTTCCGGGTTCAGTCCCACTGCGTGGCACCTTGGACAAGTCTCTTCTACTATAGCCTCGGGCCGACCAAAGCCTTGTAAGAGGATTTTGTAGACGGAAACTGAAACTGAAATATATGTATGTATGTATGTGTTTGTCCCCCCACCATCGCTTGACAAATGATGGTGGTACGTTTACGTCCCCGTAACTTAGCAGTTCGGCAAAAAGAGACCGATAGAATAAGTACTAGGCTTACAAAGAATAAGTCCTGGGGTCGGTTTGTTCGACTAAAGGCGGTGCTCCAGCATGGCCGCAGACAAATGATTGAAACATGTAAACGAATTAAAGAATGTTGTGGGTTGATTGGAAATGGTTATTCCTCGATGCCAAGGTTGCATTTCCATACAACTGTAACTTTACAAACAGATCACAAGATTAAAGGCGCTGAAATATCTGCTTTGCAAAGCATTCATGGAATTTTAAAACTTTAACTCGAAATTTCTGAAATTCTTTAGAAGAAATTTTTGAAGAATTATCTAGATTAATGGTTTCTACAATGGCACCGCAAAAAATGTCATTACCTTGGGACATTCAAATGCTTTGTGAGTGAAAGTGGTTGACAGAAATTGCGTGAAAGCCGTCGCTTGACAACCAGTGTTGGTATGTTTATACCCCTGTAACTTAGCGGTTCAGTAAAAAACAACGATAGAATAAATACTAAGCTTCAAAATAAATACTGGGCTTGATTTGTTCCATTACACACTTCAAGGCGATGCCCCAGCATGACCGCTGTCCAACGACTGAAACAAATGGAAGACAAGGACCCTGATGAAACAGCACCGACCATGACACCAGGTTGCATATCCAACTGTGTGCAGCCGATTAGAGAAATTTAATTTCTCTAATTGAACTAATTGGATATAGAAACGGCTGTAGGTATAAAAATTTCATATATTGATTTGAATTTCTTTGAGTAAACTGATGTCTATACGTCAATTTCTGCACTTTCTTCTTTTTCTCATTCATATATACATACACATATATATACTATCAAAACAGTTTTTTTCCCCTGTAGCAAAATATCAAAATTAGAACCACGGTTAGCAATAAAAGTACTTTCTAAGGTGGTGAGCTGACAGAGTCGTTAACACACTTGGCAAAAATGCTTAGCGGTAGTTCTTCCGTCCTTACGTTCTGAGTTCAAATTCCACCGAATTCGACTTTGCCTTCTGGACTCTATAAAATACGTACCAATTGAATATTGGTGTGGATATAATAGACTTTGTGGCCTTGTGCAAAAATTTGAAACCGATATAAGCAATTTGTCAGTCAAGTTTTCGTAGCGTCGATCCTTTAGGAAGGCTTATCAAAAAAGGAATTTCCGTCAACATTGGTTGCAGCTGATTTGAAATTGCAAGAAACAAAATGCACAACATTTAGGAAAGACGTTATTGTTTCACCTTTACTGAAAGACTAAATTGAAGACCAAAGTAATACCGTATTTCCCGACGTACAAACAGACGTATTATCTACTATAATAATACTCTTGTGTCATATGAATGAGAAAGGAAGGGGTGATAGATGAATAAGGAAGGAAGGGGGTGATATCAAACTGGAAGTGGGGTGGTGAACATTCAACACCGAAAAGAAAGACCAAACAGCGTTTCAACTTTGTGTGAGTATATGTGTGTATGTGTGTAAGTGTACAAGGGAATTATGTGAATGTTTGTATGTGTGATTATTATGTACCTTATAAAATACTTCAATTAGCCGTCATAAATAATATTCAAAAATTGTCAGCCTCTTTCCAAATCCTTTGGTCTTCCAAAGTCGTCTTGGTGTATAAGTCGACCTACCTTTTTGCGGGGTTATAAATTTTGGTCTGAAACATTCGACTTGTATGGTCAAAAATCTGGTAGTCCACTATAGTTTCTTCTCTTTGACTTTGAACAAGTCAACTGATATTATTTGTGAAAAGTCTCTCCCTCTCTCCCTCCCTCTCTCCACCCTCTCCCTCTTTCTCTCTCTCTCTCTCTCTTAGATAAACGACTAGATAAAATTGTCTTGCAATTTTTAGAGTTAATTCCATTTACAAAACTATTGTTAAAGTACTATACCAACTCATAAAAAAGTTCTTGATTGATATGGGAATTAATATTAAAAGCTCGTTTTACCATTGCAGCAGACGCAATTCCAAACCAACTGCGGCGTTAATAATTCTCTTCACACATTAATGAAATTAGATAATCCAAAATGATTCTCATAAAATGCATTTATCGTTCTCTCTCTCCATTTAGCATTTTCCCATGTCGCTGAAGAATTATCTTCTAACATTGACTCTAAGTTACAAATGTTTCCACAAATCAGCGCTGGGAAGGCAATCTGATGTGAAGGTATGTAAATTGATCAATTTTGTTGATGAATCATTGGAAACTATTTCTCTTTCAGTCAAAAGGTGATTGGAGAAAAGTAACAAAAATCCTCAGCCAGTGAGAAGCCTTAAAATGGCGTTTCAAAATGCATTTTCTTCTTGTGACAAGTATTATGAAAAGGTATTTATCAGACGTAGGAGTGGCTGTGTGGTAACCTCGGGCCTACTAAAACCTTGTGAGTGGATTTGACAAACGGAAACTGAAAGAAGCCCGTCGTATATCTTTTATCTTTTACTTGTTTCAGTCATTAACCTGTGGCTATGGTGAGGAATCGCCCCACCCCCACCCCCTAGTACTTATTACGCTTAGTTTTAAAGCCACGTGCTTATTCTAACGGTCTCATTTGCTGAACCACTAAGTTACAGGGACATAAATACACCAACACCAGTTAAGAGATGGTGGTGTTGTGGGGTGGGGGGAACAAACACAGACGCAGAAACATGTCTCTGAATGCAGGCTTAGCTGGGTGGAGGTGCTTGTCTCCCCCTCGTAAACGTAAGGACACAGGAAATGTGTCAAGGCCGACAGGAATCGGTGCTGCTTCCTAGGGCTAAATAGCAGTAGTATTATTCCCTTCATGGGACTGTCACATTAAGTTGACAGCATACAACTACTATATATATAGTCCCGGGTTCAGTCCCACTGCGTGGCATCTTGGGCAAGTGTCTTCTACTATAGCCTCGGGCCGACCAAAGCCTTGTGAGTGGATTTGGTAGACGGAAACTGAAAGAAGCCCGTCGTATATGTGTATATATATA
>NC_068985.1:14095381-14101094 GCF_001194135.2 Octopus bimaculoides
GCTCATAAAATTAACGTGCAAATGGCTGAGCACTCCACAGACACGTATACCCTTAACGTAGTTCTCGGGGAGATTCAGTGTGACACAGAGTGTGACAAGGCTGGCCCTTTCAAATACAGGTACAACAGAAAAAGGAAGAAAGAGTAAGAGAAAGTTGGGTTGAAAGAGTACAGCAGGGTTTGCCCCCCCCCCCCTGCCGGAGCCTCGTAGAGCTTCAGGTATTTTCGATCACTAAACACTCACAACGCCCAGTCTGGGAATCGAAATCGCGATCCTACGACCGCGAATCCGCTGCCCTAATCACTGGGCCATTGCGCCTCCACCCTTTGTGGTTAATATTTCCTTCTACTACGTGCATTTTGTCCTTTACATTCTGAGTTCAAATTCCTCTGGGGTCGGCTTTGCCTTTTATCTTTTCGGAGTCGATAAAATACGTACCAGTTAAGCACTGGGGTCAATCTAATGGACTTATCTCCTTAGAATTGCTGGCCATGTGCTAAAACTCAGAACCGATATTTCGTGCTAACGATTCTGCCTGCTCGCTGCCTTGATAACAACAACAACAATAACAACAATAATAATAATAATAGTAATATTAATGAGACGGCCAGGTACCGTGATCATCCTTAAAGATGAAAAAGAACCAAAGATAATAGATGTTGCAATACCAAGCGATTCGAGGGTGAAATGTAAGGAAACAGAAAAGACTGAGAAATACCAGCCACTGCGGGACGAGATTGGAAAGTTATGGGGCATGAGGAAAGTAATGGGGGCATAGTAGTGATACCGGAGGCAATTGGAGCATTGGGAGCAGTTTCCAAGGGCTTTGAAAAACATATTAAGATTACTGGAGCTGCTGTCAGATTCGAGGTGATCCAGAAGACAGCATTGTTGAGTACAGCTCGCATTCTAAGGAGAGTGAGAAGGCACTACTTGAAACATTTGGTGATTTGTTATTGCCTGCTTTCAAGTAAACAACCACGAATAGAACAGCGAGAATCAAAACAACAACAACAACAATAATAATGATAATAATAAGGATAATAATAATAATAATAATAATAAGCTCAATGCCACAATTCTAATCAATACCTCAAGATATAAAAGATGGGCTACAGCAAATATTCTGCTCAATACTACAGATTCGTTTGTCAGTTACTTGACATTAACCAGTTGAGCATGTCTCTTGGTGGCTGACGATATGTGCATCTCTGATTATGAGCAGAAATAGTGGGGGAGCATCATAGCCATGTGTTGAGAGGAATTCTTTGGGGTTTGGATAATTCACCTTTGGAAACATGGGTGTTTTGTTCATCATTCTTAAACAGCCCTTATTCAGAGACCTTTTGAGTGTGATGGGCTACTCAACCTGAAGAAAATTCTAACTGGGCCCCACCTGCAAGGTCATGCGCTGTTTATCTTGATATGAGATCACCCTGTCGCGCACATATAGTTGTAGTGCATGTGCCTGGTGTACCCTTATCAGACGGGTAGTCATGATGGGTATAATGGGCTTTGTATATTTGTACCCCAGTGTCACTTTGATGGCATGCACTGCTGTCTCACTCAATAATAATAATATGGTGGTGGTGGTTGTCATGACGGTGATCATGATGATGATAATGATGACGATGATGATGGTTGATAATGTTGAAATTGCCCGTGAAACAGCAAAAAACAAAAAAAAAACAAAAAAATCCCACTAGTCTGGATTGTTGATAAAATCTACTTTGTTCCTTCGTGTTTCTGTGTTAAAAACCCATACGCTGCGACTTGAACATTTGGCTTCGTTCGTTCTTCTTTATTTAATTTATACATATAAATATATATCTATATATTTTTTTATATCAAAATTGCTCTCCTTCACCCCGTCCTGTTCCCACCCCATACATCAATCCGACCAGAGGTCGATAAAAATAAAACAAAATAAAATGAAATAAAATAAAGCATCAGTAAGATTCACAGAGATGGAATCAATTGATTGCACAAATATTGGCAGTAAGCCGAAGAAAGAAATCAATATAACTATAAGTAGAAATTCCGCCGGCATATGGATAATATATATGTTAGAAACCATTATTTCTTATCGGCTCCTTAAATCGCGAGCGCTGGTAAACAAATTATTGAAGGGAAGGTTGGTTAATGCTCTAAAACTCAGCCAGTTATCAGTGTACTGGTCGAACTTACTATTCATTGTGCTAATCTCATCTCATCTCAAAAATCAATCTATGATCAGATTAATCTTGCAAATGCACTGAGGAATTTTAAGACGGTGCATTTTCATCTTTTGGCAGGTCACGAAGCTAATCTTAATTCAAACTGCTTGATGGCGAGGCATTGAATGATGTATGCGAAAGGAAAAAAGAAAATCTGTTAATAAATTGAAATCTCCTTACTGGTTGAAGAAAGGAAAACGAAAGCCTAACGGCAATTATTAGAGACTCTAAAAGGAAATGGGAGATAATTTAAAGATATTAAGAAACTTTACGGAAAATTATGATCATATTTCGAGAAAAAAAATCTAACTTTTGTTAGTAAACGCAATGGAAGTTACGAACACGTTTCGGTTTGTATTTCATCAGCAGAGCATAATAAAACCAAGGTTACTAAATCGATTAGTTTAGATGTTACGAACAATTATGGTCAGTAGTAATTTGCATAATGGTAAAAAAAAGTAAAAAAAAAAAAAGAGAAATCTAACTAAGGGAAATTATTCATGGGATCCAATGGTATGAATTTATGTAAGACAGGTAGATGATAGTATTCTGAATGGCGTAGGAAAAATGTTCTCTATTAATTGAAATTTGCCTCTTAGTGGAAAAATGAAAACGAAAACCTTAACGGCGTTTGTTTGTGAAGCTTAAAGAAGAGAAGAATGAGATAATTTCAAGATTATTACGAATTAAATTATACAGAAAATTGATAGCCATCAGGCTTAGGGAAACATAGACATCTAGTACTGGTGTTTTAACCCATTACCTACCAGTGATCTCATATGGGATCACTTAAAAATTACAAATTTCGAAATTATCTGTCAATATTTACACATATCTAACCTTTTTGCTATATCTACTAGGTATATTTCTCTGGTATTCAAATGAGGTTTGCTAATTTTTCACTGTAAATTTAACGGAACATAAGTTGAAAATTATCAGAATTTGACTCGGGAGAACTGTCAATATGAAATTATTGAAATAAGTCATACTAAACTACAATTAGAAGATAATACCAGATGGTACATGTTGAAGTAACATACATTAAACATTTGAATACTTGAAAACAATAGTACATGTAGTATAAAGAGAATAGGAGGCTATAAAAGTTGCCGATCTCATATGAGATCACCCAATATCTCGCTTATTTCTATTTAAAATGTTATTTTGATCATTCCAGCGTGTTTCTAAGGTTGTTTTATGCTAGAAATCAAAGTTTCATTAAAAAAATTCCACTTAATAGAATTATGGGAGGTAATAGGTTAAGGCGGTAAGCTGGCAGAAACGTTAGCACGCCGGACGAAATGCTCAGCGGTATATCGTCTGTCTTTACGTTCTGAGTTCAAATTCCGCCGAGGTCGACTTTGCCTTTCATCCTTTCGGGGTCGATAAATTCAGTACCAGTTACGCACTGGGGTCGATGTAATCGACTTAATTCCTTTGTCTGTCCTTGTTTGTCCCCTCTATGTTTAGCCCCTTGAGGGCAATAAAGAGATAAGAAACGTTAGCACGCCAAGCGAAGTGTTTAACGGTTCAGATTCCGCCGAAGTTGACTTTGCCTTTTATCCTTTCTGGATCGATAAATTAAGTACCAAAATTTCAGGCCTTATACCTATAGTAGAAAAGATTATTATTATTATTTAGCTGAACGGCAGCTGCTGCACTTTGTAGGAGGCGGAAAGGGTGTTGAGTCAAGGGAGGAGATAGTCATAAAATCATAAAGGTCAGGTGCTTGATTGATTTGGTGTTTGATTTGCCTGACGGTGGATTAGAACGCGGGTGGGAGTTGTTTCGGGGAAGAACAGGGGCAGAGTGTACTGATGATTGCTTATACACACACACACACACACACACACACATACACACACACAAGTGCATAAACATCTTGTATTTTGAGCGCACTTTGTATGGGGCAGAAGTATGGACTCCCTTCTACAGACATATAAAGAAACTTGAAAACTTTCACAAGTGCCGCCTGCACAGTGTCTGAAATATAAAATGGCAAGATAAGATATTAAATGCCAAACTCTGAGAAAAATGTTGCTGAGAATTCAGTGCAGATGTTTAGGACATGTTGCACAGGGCCTCAGGATTAAGCTGTTGCGCGCCCGTTGCAGGGTCTTAGAATTAAGCTGCTTGATATGTTGAGGTGCTGAAGACAGTTGTTAAACCCTGGGTGGATGAAGTATCTTGTGCAGTGGTTCTCAAAGTGGGCGGTACTGCTTCCTTGGGGGGTGAGATAGAAAGACCCAAGGTGGTATCGAAGAAAAGTGGGGTGATAATAGGGAGGCCCCTCCCCTCAAAAAAAAATAATGGTTAAATTAGATTAAGTGTTATATGTGAAATATAGTTGTTTTTGAATTTGCTGTTGAAAGTGGTCTATGTTTATGGTGGAGAGGGGGAGGGGCACTAGGAATGCGGTCCTGGGTGCCAATGGGCAAATGGCAGCCTGAAAACGTTTGGGAACCACCGATGTAGTGGAAGACTATATGTGATTCAACAAGCTGCAATATCTTCTCTCAAAGACCTCGAAACCTAAGAATGGCTGTCAGACAATCTTTACGAACATATAACACCAAATTTAATTTAAATCTCATGGACTACTGCGTTTGAAGCTTATTTTTTTTTTTTTTCGAAGAAAGACTATTCAACATTCTTACAATACCATAATTTCCTTGAAGGCCGCCATTGTCCAAGCGGTGTCCGAAATTTAATAGATTAACAACGATTCCGGTTCTGCATTAGAGCCTCATCGAAGATGAAAGCAGATTCACAGAATAATCTGATAAGAAACTTTATGGAGAGCATGTGCACAAATTTATCTTAAAATGATTTGTTTTATACCAGATCAGAACTGTTTTATTGAATTACTAGATATGTCCTTAAATACCGCTCGCATTCCGTATTATCTTCAATATTTTCCAACGAAATAAAACTATATTCACATCAATGTAATCATGTGTTCATGTTTAATACGCTTCTATGAGATATTGTATCATTTACACACTTCAACAACAAAAACTACGATAATCTTCTTTTCCTTTGTTTCTGTTTTAGATGGTCGAGTGTGACTTGAAGTAGATTTCATTGTCTTTTATTTTTTCTAGTCGATCAAATGATCACGCAGATACTTCCTCCATGTACCTCACCCTACTCATGAAACTCCAACAGAATCAAACCAAAAAAAAAAAAAGGAAAAAAGAAAGAGAAAAAGAAAACAATTGTTGCTCGAGTTTGTTTCAGCATTTGTTTGTTGCTTCTTTTTTTTATCGATCCTCACGAGATATGAAAAGCCAAGTTGACCCCGACGGGATTTTAAATTACAATGTAGAGAATCGAAACTGAATATTGATTTCTTGCATAATATATCGAATAAATAATATTGATTCCGAAACCAAATATTGTGCTGAATTTAGTTTGACGCTCCACCGTCTGTGATACGCAAATTTTCTTCTTTAGTACGACAACGTGAATTGTCTGATCTCAGACGATATTCTATC
>NC_068985.1:14101569-14102957 GCF_001194135.2 Octopus bimaculoides
TATATATATGTATATATATGTCTAATTATATGTGTAATTATATATGTCTATCTATATGTATGCATGTATACACATATGTGTGTGTGTGTGTGTGTGTGTGTAATCATTTATGTGATTGTATATATAAGCATGTAATTCATTGTTATAAATGTTGTTTTAGCCTTAGTTATTCTTTGAGTAACTTCGACTCAGAAATCTTCCTCATCTTCCCCTCGAAACACATAACACTCGAAAGACATAAATCTCTTTTATAACCTCCCCATTCTGTCCTGCAAGGCTCATTTCATACTTACGTACACGCCAAGTGCAAAGGTTTCTGAGTCGCTTCGAATCTACGAGGCTACCATTCCATTAATCTTGGACACGTTAAGAAGCTCGGTATTTGGGTTCCACAAAGATTGAAAGAGATTCACTTAACACAACGAAACAATATTTGCAATATGCATCTCAAACGCAAAGAAATCGACCTCTTTTTGAAACGAATCATCACTGGTGATGAAAAATGGATTGTTTACAATAACATCAATCGAAAACGATCATGGTCCAAGCGTAATGAACCAGCACAAACCACATTGAAAGCTGAATTGCATAAAAAAAAAGGCCATGCTGTCAATTTGGTGGGATTACAAATGTTGAGTATTTTGAGCTGCTTCCAAGGAACCAAACGATCAATTCAGATGTTTACTGTCAACAACTAATGAAACTGGAGGAACCAATCAAAGAAAAACGGCTAGAATTGGCAAATCGTAAAGGAATCGTGTTCCACCATAACAACACTAGACCACACACGTCTTTGCTAACTCGTGAAAAATTATTGGAGCTTGGTTGGGAAGTGATGTCATATCCACCATATAGCCCTGACCTTGCACTATTAGATTATCATTTATTTCAAAGTTTGCAAAATTCTTTGAATGGTAAAACTTTCAATAATGCTGATGACCTGAAATCACACTTGCTTCAGTTTTTGACTGATAAGGACTAGAAGTTCTATAAACGTGGAATCATGAAGTTACCATAAAGATGGCAAAAGGTCATCAAACAAAATGGAAAATATATAATTGATTAAAGTTCATTTTTTGTATGAAAAAACAAAAAGAAATGACTTTTATTTCACACTAAAAAAACTGAAAATATGAATGTTCATTATTTCAGTAAAACCGATCTTGTACTCCACTGGTACTTAACGTTAATGAACCAGGAAGTATGGAAGGCAAAAATCGGATATGGAGGAGGTGTACCCTCAGAATGTAAAGGCGACTGAGTAAATACTGATCGGGCATAGAATTTTTCGTCGAGGGATCCCCAAACTAGTGTTGTAAGTGTCATATCAATTGCCGTCCTTTTAATTAAAGATAATATTGTTTAACCAAGGAAACGCAACAGGACAA
>NC_068985.1:14103213-14103876 GCF_001194135.2 Octopus bimaculoides
TATATATATGTATATAATTCTGGTACTTATTCTATCGAACACTTTTGGTGAACTGCAAAGTTAACGTGGACGTAAACACACTCAGAAAGTTTTGTCGCTTTGTTGGCGTCCATTTTGAACTCTCTTAAAAAGAACTTAAGTAAAACTCAAAGAAAAAAAGAAACACACACACACACACATGTCCCCCCACACACTGACAGACGCAGACACACATACACACACATACACACAAATACGCTCACACACGCAGACACTCACACACACATACACACATGCACTCACACTCACATACACACACACACGCACACACACACTCTCTCTCTTTGTCTTTCTTTCTCTGTCTCTCTCTGTTTCTCTCTCTGTCTCTGTCTGTCTGTCTGTCTGTCTGTCTGTCTGTCTGTCTGTCTGTCTCTCTCTCTCTTTCTTACACACACACACACGCACAGTCTCTCTCTCTCTTCCTCTGTCTCTGTCTCTCTCAGTTTCTCTCTCTGTCTCTGTCTCTCTCTCTCTTACACACACAGACTCTCTCTCTTTGTCTCTCTCTCTCTCTTACACACACAGACTCTCTCTCTTTGTCTCTCTCTCTCTCTTTGTCTCTCTCTCTCTCTTTGTCTCTCTCTCTCTCTTTGTCTCTCTCTCTCTTTGTCTCTCTCTCTCTCT
>NC_068985.1:14104103-14108339 GCF_001194135.2 Octopus bimaculoides
TCTCTCTTTGTCTCTCTCTCTCTCTCTCTCTCTTTGTCTCTCTCTCTCTTTGTCCCTCTCTCTCTTTGTCTCTCTCTCTCTTTGTCTCTCTCTCTCTTTGTCTCTCTCTCTCTTTGTCTCTCTCTCTCTCAGTTTCTCGCTCTCTCTCTTTGTCTCTCTCTCTCTTTGTCTCTCTCTCTCTTTGTCTCTCTCTCTCTCTCTCTCTCTGTCACTGTCTGTCTCACACACACTCTCTGTCTGTCTGTCTGTCTCTCTCTCTTACACACACACTCTCTCTCTTTGTCTCTCTCTGTCTCTGTCTCTCTCAGTCTCTCTGTCTCTGCCTGTCTGCCTCTCTCTCTCTCTCTCTCTTACACACGCACTCTCTCTCTCTCTCTTTGTCTCTGTCTCTGTCCTGTCTCTATCTCACTCTCTCTGTCTCTGTCTCTGTCTCTCTCTCTCTCTCTCTCTCTCTCTCTCACACACACACACACACACACACACACACACACACACACACACACACACGTACATCAGAAGTAACTGGCTGCTATGATACTCTTGGTACTCTCTCTACATTTGAACTGCACAGAAATACTGACAGGGTTATATCTAGTTACGCGAGCTACGATATACTATAACCTGTATTTCGTGAAAGCACTAGCAAGTCGTTTAGTTAGCAGAATACAGAGTAGACAGGTACACATACACACATACACACACAGAGAAGATGAGGGACACAAGGAGGAGAGAGAGAGAGAGAGAGAGAGAGAGAAGGGAATGTGGCACAGATAAAAATAAGCAAATAGCAAAACAGACAAATAAACAGACAGACAGACAGACAGAGAGAGACATATAGACAGACATAGATACAGACAGATAGATAGACTCACAGACTTGTTGATACATAGCTAGCTAAACAGATAGACAGATTGCTAGGTACATAACAAATACGTCTACATGAATACAGTTCCATTCCGTGATTCCTAATTTAATCTCACCGGATGCATTAGCTGGAGTCTTGCTAAGCAGTCGTTTTCATGCATTTCAACTGAATCCGGGATTCGTCATATTGACTGGTATCAATTTCAGCCTCCTGCTGTTTTATCCTAATAAAAGTAGTCTTAGTTAGTTCCGTTTTTCACTGCTGCTTTCTCGTTATTACCCGTAGTGTGTGGCACTGATGAATGTTGGTCTGTTCACCCACCTCTCTGTCTTTCCATTCTCTTATCTTTGTCTTTCGCCCTTTCTTCTCTCTCTCTCTCTCTCTGTTTAAAAGCAGTGAACTATATCAACAACACAGGTACTTGTATACCGTTAAGTGGACAACGTTGCCGATTGTACCAGAGACCTTGCTCTCTTCCTCCACTAAATTAGCGCTATATAAGCTGTTGTACTGATATAAACTTACAGTATTACGTGACCACTTGTCACATAAAGGTCACAAATAATTATGTACTTTCCTAGTCACCAGCAGATAAACTGACGACGATTTTCATATTCATTCTTAATACTTTCTTGCAGATTCGAACGTGAATATGCAAATTGCTGTTGTATTTCATTATTGGAAAACAACTTCTCTTTTCAGACGAACGTGTGTTCATAACACACTCGATCCATTAGCGTAAGGGGACTTTGAGACGCCGGTGTTTCGACATTGTTGTGTCTCCTCAGCCAAAGCTATCCTAGACTAGTGAATTTAAGAAGAGCTCTTGACTCTTGTTTATAACTTCAGCAAACAAATTATTTGCTGGTGTGAGCTGATATTTTGTCAACTGATAATAAAACATTCTATGCATGGTGAACTGTGAGAACCAAAACAATGACTTTTATATTCATTCTTAAAACGTTCCGCCTGATTCAAGAGTGATACACTATCTTGCTACTGACTAACCAAGTTATGTATCCCATTACTGGTAGTTAAGGGGCTACAGAATTATGTATTGTCCTAATATGATAAGCGGCATTCCAGTAAAAAATTGAGATTAAGCAAATTTGGCAAACGAAGAAAAATCAAATTTTTTGTGCAATAATGACGCAGTTGACTGGCATTCGACAGATATTCAGGTCGTGTCATAACCAACAATGGGCAACAGAATCAGTGTTTCGAATAAAAAATATATTGTAGTATTTGGTCTCGTTCAAATTATCTTCCTTCAGATCCAACTTGACTTTGCTATTTTTCTTGCGTGGTCAAAAAATGTATGCTAGTTCGCCGCCAGGGGTAGCATCAACAAACTTGACACTCTGGTATTTTTGGTTGTTACACCATGAGTTGGCCTTATCAATCTTTTTCTTGGACCTTTCTGTGCTATTCCAGGATTTATTCCTGTATAGCGGGCAGATCCTATTTGCACCATTCTCTATGATGGCCTTGTACTTAGCCCTAGCTCCATTTTTACACTCTAATCCAGTCTCTTTGGCCGTCGCCAGAGAACTGCATCCTTCATCCACTATATGTAATTCTCTGACTACAACCAAAGGGACAAGATTAGAGTGCAAAAAGGGAACCAGAGCTAAGTATAAGGCCATCAGAAAGTATGATGCAAATGAGACCTGCCTGCTATGCAGGAGTAAATCCTGAAACAGCACAGAAGGACCGTGGGAAAGGTAGGCAAGGCCAACTCATGGTATGACAAAAAAAAAAAAATCCTGGCAGCTAACTAGCATATCTTTTTAGAAAAAGCATTAGATAAGGTAAATCTACGGATTAAAGTAATAGAAAGGCCAGAAACCCCCACAAAATACCTGATCTGTAGAACTTATCCATTCGGTAGGTCACCATGTACGGAGAACAATTTTATAGTACGTAAGATGAACCCACAGGTTAACTGTAAGATTAAGAATGTAGTCTATAACTTACGATGTACTACGGCCATGCTGGAGCACCGCCTTTAGTAGAACAAATCGACCCCAGGGCTTAATCTTTGTAAGCATAGTACTTATTCTATCGGTCACTTTTGCTGAACCGCCAAGTTACGGGGACCTAAACACACCAGTATCGGTTGTCAAGCGATGGTGGGGGACAAACACAGACACACAAACATGTGCGCGCGCACACACACACACACATATATATATATATATACGACGGGCTTCTTTCACTTTCCGTCTACCAAATCTACTCACAAGGCTTTGGTCGGCCCTAGGCTATAGTAGAAGACACTTGCCCAAGGTGCCACGCAGTGGCAATGAACCCGGAACCATGTGGTTGGTAAGCAAGCTACTTACCAAACAGCCACTCCTGCGCCTTATTTCAAATGTGGTATTCATTCAATTAGGAATTTTATTGAAAATTTTTAAAAAACATTTTGTGTAATGTCGCGATATAGCCAGTTTATTTCGCATAAATTTTAACAGCAAAATCTTATATGGACTCGAGTTGAAAATGGCTGCACCAAACTCTTCAAAGTGCAACATCACTCTGCTCTGACTGCCTTGAAACAGCGTTATATTTCTCAGCGAATCTTTTTCAAAATTTACACTGAAATACATCATCCCGATATAACGCACAAAGAAAAGAAAAATCCGGATTTGAGTCTTCTCCACCACCCGCCCATCTGCAGAATAAAGCATGGAGCTTTCAAGAAAAGGTGATGGTGAAACACTGATAGTTGTGATGGAGTGGTAATCGCTCCCCTACCTCTCTTCGTCTCACACTAATTATTTCTTCTTACCACACACACATACGCACACACACACATTCGAAGAAGTTATTTTCGGTTTAACTGAGAAATATTTATCCGTATAATTGGTATAACATTCTGTTTCCGTAAGTTATTTTTAAATTCTATTTCCATTGTTGATTTTGGCAATTCAAGTGCTTTCACAAAGTTATTTGCAAAGCAATCTGTACATAATTGTATTCTTGATTCTTCGGCTGTTTCCGTAAATCACTACCTTCTATTTCTCAGTGTAAACGCAATTTAATACACATCTACCCTTCTCTCTGCTGCTTGCTGGCACAAATCCTTCGGGTTGAAAGACTTTTATTGTGCAACCGTTTCACGGAAATTCACTATATCTTCCGAAGATTCAGAATTCTCTCTCTCCCCCTCTTTCTCTCTTTCTATCTCTGTCTTTCAATCTGTTCCAGAATACGTGTGCATACGTATGTATGTATGTATGTATGTATGCATGTATGTATGTATGTATGTATGCATGTATGCATGTATGTATGTATGTATATATGTATGTATATATAGAGAGCGCGCGCGCGAGAGAGAGAGAGATGGATAGATAGATAGATATGTGTGT
>NC_068985.1:14108666-14111676 GCF_001194135.2 Octopus bimaculoides
ACACATAATTATATATATACATATATATATATATATTATTGAAATCGAAAATAGTCTATGTGACTCTACATAAACACACGCACGTATACAGGTGCATATGTATATGTATACATACATGAACCCAGACACACACACCACATGTATGTACGTGTGTAGGTATGCTGGAAAAAAAGAGAGAATAAGATAAGCTGAAATGCCTTGAATTGTATTTCTGATTTTAAGATGGAGTTATTATTCAAGCGTTTAAATTATGGAAGGTTGCAGCGTAACAATATATAAGTAAAATATTCGCAAATAGTTCGAAATATGATAACTTTCGAAATTTTGTTGATTGCCGAAAAGCTATTTGAAAAAGTTTCACTCATTAACATCTGTATTACATTTGACATATTCTTGTATTTACTGAGAAAAACGCCTGATATTTTTATGCCTTCAGCAAAACATGTGTGGAATATATTTCAGCAAGGAAGGTGAACGTTCTCATGTATTTCGTTCTGTAAGGTGACCCATCAAATTTTTGTAGTTACTTACGTTTCGATGAGTATTTTTGCTTATGTATTGTTACGCTGCTTCTTGACTTCAGTCGTCTGAATAATCAACAACGCGAAACTTAGAATTATGATTTAGATATCTTTTACTTCTGCTAAAACATAAACGGCGTATATATTGTGTAATCTCTTCCTTTCTGTAAGCACAGCCGTTCACCCATCTCTACCCACGCTGTGTAGGATTTAGAAAATGGATAAAGAACATTCTGGAGCCATATAGACTCATACATCTGGTTTCCCGGTTTCCGAGGAGCACATACCTCATTCCTGGACGAGACGCCAGTCCGTCTCGGGGTCACTTATTTTTGTAATCTGAGTGGACTGGAGCAACGTGAAAGGAAGTGTTTTGCTCGAGAGTACAACGCGTCACCCGGACCAAGAATCGAAAGCATAGTCTTACCACTTTGAGTCAGACACCCTACCCACTAACCCACGCGTCTCCTCAACACACGTCGCGTGCGCGCCTGTGTATACACATCAGGCAGATACATATATACATAGGTATCCATGTATGTGTATACATACATACATATATACATCCATACACACACACACACACACAGACACATATATATATATATACACACACAGACATACAAGTATTCATGCATACATGCGTGCATACATACATACATATATACATACAAACATTCATACATGCATACATACACACATACACACATACATAACTCATACATACATGCATACATGCATGCATACATACATGCATACATGTGTACATACATACATACATACATACATACATGCATACATACACGCACGCTCTGTTTCCAGCATGCCAAGTACGTGTTCGCTCCGGAAGAAACTGCTTGACACAAATTCGACAACAATGCAACCAATTTCTGAGATGCTTATTATCTGGATAAAAAATCTCGACTGCATCTTTCTTCATATCACGAAATGGCTTGACAATGTCGGCACCGACATTTTTCTGTGTCATACTAAACTATTTCTGTAGAATAAAATTTCGGCATTCGAGTGTTACATTTATTCTTATTCATTCATTTATCGTTTTACTCTTTTACTCTTTTACTTGTTTCAGTCATTTGACTGCGGCCATGCTGGAGCACCACTTTTAGTCGAGCAAATCGATCCCAGGACTTATTCTTTGTAAGCCTAGTACTTATTCTATCGGTCTCTTTTTGCCGAACCGCTAAGTTCCGGGGACGTAAACACACCAGCATCGGTTGTCAAGCGATGTTGGAGGGGACAAACACAGACACACAAACACATACATATATTCATATATACGACGGGCTTCTTTCAGTTTCCGTCTAACAAATCCACTTACAAAGCTTTGGTCGGCCCGAGGCTATAGTAGAAGACACTTGCCCAAGGCGCCACACTGTGGGAATGAACCCAGAACCATGTGGTTGGTAAGCAAGCTACTTAGCACACAACCACTCCTGTGTTTTGTTAAAGATTGATGCGAAATGATGCCCAATAGTAATCTAATTGAAAATAAGCAGCAGTAACCGGAGTACAACAAAGTATTGTGTTTAGACGCCTTTTGTTTCGAATGAGACGACTAGGCGCAGCTGTTTGGACGCTGGCAATTTAATACGGCTGACTGGATATTGAAGCCTATTTTGGCGCCCCCACCACACACACATATAGACACATATTTTGGTGCATGCGGAGAAACAGAGACAGAAAGAGAAAGAAAGAATGACAGAGATATAAAGAAAGAGAGAAAGAACGACAGAAAGAGATAGGAAGTGGGAGAGAGAAGAAGAGGAGAGAGAGAAAAACACAGGCTGAGAGCGAGAAATAGAAAGAAAGGGGGGAAAGAGAATAAAAAGTGAAACATTAGAACAGCTGATGTTAAATATGTCAACGACTAATTAGAGACGCCAAACATGCGGCGCCAAAACGGCTGTTCCAAAACGTCCATTACCCGTACTGAGAACTTTCTTTACAAAAAACCCAACAGCGATGTTAATACTCTGACAATAACCTGTCTTAAATGAGTTTGACCATTGCACACAACCTTGATCTCACAATAGTTCAGAACTTATTCACCAAACAGAACTACTGCAAGCATTCCGTCTTCACATACATACATATATATGCCGACCGCCAATACCTCTTATGTCCATCTCCTATGTTCCTGCCTTTAGGCTTTTACTTCATACACGCCAGCTCAATTTGATTCGTTCTCAGTCGAAAGACATCTGTTGTTATTTTCTTGTTGTTTGTATTTGAAATTGTGTACTATGTTCTCCGTTTTTTGTCTTTGTTGCCGTACACATTCGCTAACTTTCTTACAAAGGGGTCTAATGCTCTTAGCTTAGACATTTTTGGGGGGCAACCAGATCGAACCGTCTCAAATGTAACTGCTCGAAACAGTCGTGACTTCTGGTACTTGACTGAGGAAAGAAGGCCACGAATGACCGTTTTTTTTTTGCCTGTGTATATACATACACATATATATATATATA
>NC_068985.1:14112512-14113844 GCF_001194135.2 Octopus bimaculoides
ATATATATATATATATATATATATATATATATATACATATATAGACATATATACATATAGATACACACACACACACGCATATACATATATATTATATATATCGACTTTGCAAAGGCCTTTGATAAAGTCGATCATGGAATGATGTGTCACAAACAGCGTGATTTCGGCATTGTTGGAAAATTGGGAGAATAGCTGCATGACTTTCTGAAGGATAGAAATCAGGAAGTTGTAGCCAATGGGACCACCTATATTGGCAAGCAAATATTAAGCGGTGCTCCGCAAGGCCCTGTTTTGTGACCATTACTGTTCATAATGACCCTCTCATCCATGCCCTCAGCCACACAGAGAGCCACGATCACAAGTTATGCAGATGATACAAAAGTCTCACTGGTGATACAGAACCATGAAGACGCTATGCACCTACAATGTGAGTTGGATGAAATATGCAAGTGGGCTGAGAAGAATAGCATGCAGTTTAATGCTGAAAAGTTTCAAGCCTTGTGTTATCAGCATGCAAAACTAAATGCAATATCAATTAAATACACTGGACCTGGAGATACTGCAATCCCAGAGACACGGTCAGTGCGAGACCTGTACTTTAACATGAGTAAAAATGCATCCTCTCATGTGCATGTTGCTAAGTTGGTAATGAAATGCAGACGGCTGACCGGATGGATTCTTAGAACTGTTTAAACGAGAGATCAGGAAACCATGATGGTCCTCTGGAGGACATTTGTCCTAAGCCGCTTTGACTATTGCTCCCAGCTATGGTTACCAACCGGTGTAAAATTAATTGCAGAATTTGTGGCAATCCAACGAAACTGCACGAAGAAGCTAGCGTCTATGCAGCATATAAGCTACCGGGAAAGACTCAAGAGATTGAGAGTCTATTTCCTACAGCTTAAGTGGGAAAATTATGCCATAATATAGACCTGGAAGAGCCTAGAGTTACACTAATGCTAGAACAGGGCGCCACTGCATAATACCAAAGACTCCAAATTTGCCATCAAGATATAAGACAAGATATTGCAACACTCTGGGCTTTAAAGGCTCACAGCTCTTCAATATCCTCCCGAAGAACTTGAGAGACCTGCATGGGGTGGATGTAGGTGTCTTCAAAACGAAACTAGATCTCTTACTCTCAAGTGTCCCGGATGAACCAACTTCACAGCAGGAAGTGCAAGTGAGGGCAGCGGCGTCAAACTCCCTTATGTACCAAACGTCAATTTCTAAAAAGATTTAGTGAAGTAAAATTATGTAGCAGCACCAAATGGCGGTGCCCCAGCATGGCCACAGCTCGTGAGCTGCTACTAGATCAAATCAAGAAAATAC
>NC_068985.1:14114421-14117128 GCF_001194135.2 Octopus bimaculoides
TATATATATATATATAATATACATACACACACACACACACACACACACACACACACACACACACATATATATATATATATATATATGTATGTATATATATATATGTATATGTATATGTATATACTCTTATCATTGTTTGAACGAACTAAACTGTGATGTATTAGAAGATTTTCTAGGACCAGAGTTCACTCGATGCTCAGGAGTCTTGGACTAGTTACGAAAGAAAGAAAGATATTGTCAGAAAACTATCGGAAACCGCTGAGAAAACAAACTGCAGAAGATTCGAAATCGAATCGGCAAACTACCAGGTTAAAATCACGGCTTAATAACAGCCTTTTCACGTGATCGGTTGAGTTATGGACAAATCAGTATCGAGACATCACGTAATGCAAATTTCTAGAATCTTCGAGAACGTCTCTTTACATGGCTTAAAAATAGTCATATTTTTAGCGCAAACTTTGATAAGTGTCGAGTACGACTGGATGAAATGGATCTTCACTCTTGCAAAGCATGTTGGGCAGAGACTGGCTGATTCACTTCACACGTCTCACATTTTGCCTCAGTTTGTAGACGATCGCAGCGAAGCGAACTACATTGTCATTTCCTGCATTTAACTCGTTCTAATGACTCCTTGCTTAACCTAGTAGACAGCAGCTATTGTTTACAGTCATGAATCCAGCGTGGTATTTTTCTCTTGTGAAGGCGCATGGCTCAGTGGTTACAGCGTTGAACTTACGATCGTGAGGTTGTGAGTTCGAATCCCGGACCGGGCTGCATGTTGTGTTCTTGAGCAAGACACTTCATTTCACGTTGCTCCAGTTCACTCAGCTGTAGAAATGAGTTGTGGTGTCACATGTGCCAAGCTGTATCGGCATTTGCCTTTCCCTTGGTTAACATCGGTGGCGTGGAGAGGGGAGGCCGGTATGCATGGGTGACTGCTGGTCTTCCAGAAACAACCTTGCCCGGACTTGTGCCTGAGAGGGCAACTTTCTAGGTGCAAACCCATGGTGAGTCATGACGGAAGGGGGTCATAATAATAATAAAAAAATTCTCTTATCATGACAGCTTATTTAATGAGCCAACTTAAAAAGCAATTTTGTAATAATTACAGATTTGTCCTTCCAGTGTGTAAACTTTATTGTGTGATGAATAAAATTCTGTTAATTGTTCACAAGTGTTGTGCCTTCCCTATGCGCAGCTTGATCCCATCATCATCTCTCATCTTTCACTCTATGGCTATCGTGACATAGGCAATCACACCGCATGACAAAGCTATGACATCCAACTCGGGGGAGAGAGAGAGAGAGAGAGAGGATGAATAGTACAGCAAGAACGAGCTGGCCAAGAGTCACAACTACTGACTCAACAAAGCTTCTGCTGTTGTGCACCGGTTTCATGACCTACATCGGTGGGTTAACTCCGGACCAGCTCTGCTATCGCAGTAGACGGGCCTGAAACACCTGCTAAGCCGCTTCGATTCCTGCATCCAAAGACGGAGTACAACAGCATTCTCAGCACACAAGAGTTTACCATAAATAGTCAGAGTTGCAACGAAGTATTTGTTTACTTGTCTCTCGGAGGGAAGACAAGCGCAGTAAAAAAACGAATCCATCTTGGATGGTATTTCATACACTTTTATTCGTCTTTATAACCCATGTTCACAGTTTTGTTTAAATTCTCCCACTCCTTCTTCCTCCCTCTCTCTCTCACTCTCTCTCTCACTCTCTCTCGCTCTCTCTCTCACTCTCTCTCACTCTCTCTCTCACTCTCTCTCTCTCTATCTATATCACTTACAAACACATTACAGACACACAGTATACTTGTAAAATAAGCACACGCATACATATATACGCACATACATTTAAGTATGTACAAGCATATATCTATGTAGATGCATACCACTCATACCTATACACACACACACACACACACACACATATATATATACATATACATATGTATACATACACAGTCACACACTCACTCACACTCACACACACTCACACACACTCACACACTCACACACTCACGCTCGCACACTCACACGCACACTCACACACACTACCACACGTATAAAAAATGGGTGCACCATCCTAACCTTAGCCTTGATCACTAAAACGAAACGAAGAATTAAACACGCACAGTCGCTGGCACATAATTTGTGTTCGTGCGTACGTGCGTGTATGCATATGCGCGTGTGTGTGTGAGTGTGAGTGTGTATGCGATTATGTATGTGTGCATCAACTTCTGCATATTTAAATGATGAAAGTAGCGAAACATATGCAAGAAGTAAACAGGTTCAAGCTTTTCGCATTAAATGCAGTTTGCAATTTAATAGTCGTGCAAAGGGGGTAATTTTACACTAAGATCGAGAGATGGAGAGATTGAGAAATTGTTATTTTGGTTGCACTGGGAACGATGTGAAATAGCTGTAACGGTTGTTACCATAGACACAAAATAATTCGCTGCCACACACACACACACACACACACACACGTTACATATATAAAACGGTTGCAGCGCAAACGTTTTATATTCAACCCAACGTCTCAGATCAAATCACTTGCCGAGCAGGTACACCAACACAGACACACACACACACCTATATTTATGGATGTATGTACACAGATATATGTAAATGTATGTGTGTATGTACAATTGTATATATATATATATATATATGTGTGTGTATGTATATATATATATA
>NC_068985.1:14117717-14124584 GCF_001194135.2 Octopus bimaculoides
TATATATATATATATGTATATCTACATATATATACATATATATATATATATATATATATGTATATATAACAACGCATATATTTGTATGTACGTATATATTCAACACATACATACGCACACACACACATATATACATGTTATGTGTATTAATAAAGATAAAGGATTAGACCTAGGCGTGCGTCTGCCTTCCTAAGTATATCCGTGCAGGCCTTTGGCGCAGAGAGGCAAGATGTAAACTTACCCGTTTATATTTTATTTATTCCAACAAAGATCTTGTTACCGATATACCTCAAAATATGTTTACTTGCGTCAATTTACGCCCAGATAACCGTATGAATAGCATAACAACACATAGCTTAATACCTCACGCATCTGCCTTGCATACAGACACGTGCGTGCACGCTCACACACACAAACATACACACTGTATGCATGTATATTAATGAAGATAAATTATTATGCATGCGTGCAAGTATGTATGTATGCATGTATGTATGCATGTATGTATGCCTATAGGCATCTATGTATGGAGAGTTTTCTTTCTTCAGTCGAGATCCAGATTATCTTTGCAATTCCGGCTGGTTATTCTCGATATTGCTCTAATCTGGTCAGTCCCAAGGAAAAATGAAGCTAAGAGCATTAGATTCCTTGGAAGAAAGCAGCGAATGTATACAAAAACAAGGACGAAAAAAAACGAACAATGTTATACAAATACAGTAGGAATAATAACGGGACATAACAACAGATGTCTCTCGACTGGACGAATAAAATTAAGCTGGCGTATATGGAAATAAGGCCTTACAGCCGGGAGACAAGATTTCACAGGCACGCACGTTGCACGCACAACGGTCGCCCCCAAAAAAGAAAGGTCAAGCTTGGCCAAACACCGGTCACATGGGAAGAGAAGAGAGAGCGGTAGAGGCAGAGAGACAAAAGAATTAGGGAGGGGCGAGAAGAAATGTCAGGGACACAGTGAAGTGAAAAGTGGAGGGAGAAGAGAAGGCAAGAAAATGTGAGCGAGGGGGAACGAAAGAATGAACAGTAGAATGAACGAATAAGGGTATATATATATTGTTGTTGGCATCCTTTTGTCTCGGGAGACAATGGAATTGCGCATAAACTAATCCAGTCTGGTTTTTACATTTCATGTCCTCTCCAGTTTCCTCTCCGGTTTTGCGCAGGCCTGGGCTAGATGTAAGAAAATCCTGGGTAGCCCAATTGTCAGGATTCCTCTCTCGACCTTGCTGACGTAGTCCAAAGGAGTGCATAGCATTACGTTTGGCACCAGTATGGTTGCAGGAGCTGCCGGAAGAGTGTCGAGTCGAACACTAAACCGTCTACGGGGCTCCACTCCGGATTTATTTGAAGGTTGTCTCCTTAGAGTAACCCTAGATAGGGGCCAATACCGGGTACTGTCAGCCGGAGCCAGCCTAGCCCGGGACTCGTGTCAGGCAGGGTCGTCACTCCCTGAAGTAATGACGAAAATCGCTACCTACTACCTCCTCTAGGCACTTGATGTAGGCCTCCGTGTTGAGTTTGAGGCCGTGTGGGAAGATGAATGGAGGCATAATGGTGCCATCACTAGTGATCACTCCAAACACCATGATGTTCACTGGATGTTTGATATTTATCACTCTCGGTACATGTTTTGTGGGCACGGCAAGTCCTCAGATTGACACCCAAGCACTTTGAAATGTTCATATTGGAGCTTCCGGTGCAAATGCCAAGCAGTACAGCATATCGTTTCCAAATTTCTGGCAGAGTGAATTGCGTCATGGTGCTACTTTTCTCACAGACGGTGCCCAACTGCCCTACCATACTGCGTAGTCGACAAAATCAAAAACAAACAATGCGCATGCACGAAATTAAAAAATATATAAAAGGGCGACAATTTACCCATCGCACCCTCTGTATCTGTGTGTGTGTGTGTGTGTGTATGTGTGTGTACATAGCGTGCCAACAGATAGCTGCACACGGTTGCGTGCACAGTGAGAGCTAGCAGTGACCTTCATGAGGCAGTGTGTTGAATGACATCACTTTGTTTACTTCACAAGTTGTGAAATTTGTGTTTTTGTGATCACGTGTATGCTGTAGTCTGCGATTTTGCCATGGACAGAAAGTAGCAACAAAGAGCCAACGTGAAATTTTGCGTTAAACTCGGGAAGTCTGATACAAAGACATTGATCATGCTTCGGCAAACTTACGGGGACGAGGCAATGGTTCGTACGCAATGTTTCGAGTGGCACGGGCGCTTCAAATGCGGAAGAACGTCCCTGGAAGACGATGAGCGATCTGGAAGATCTACCATGAGCGTCACCCTCGGAAATGTGGAGAAAGTTCATCAGCTTCTGCATGAGAATAGTCGGAGGATAATCAATGACATTGCTGATGTTGTTGGTCTGTCGTATGGGTCCGTGCAAGCAATCTAGGCGTCTGAATTGAACGTGTGACCTGTCTCTGCCAAGTTTGTCCCCCGCCTGCTGACCACTGAGTCAAAGTCTGTCAAGATCTCTGTCAGCATGCTGCTGATGACCCATCTTTCATATCGAGGATCATCACCGGTGACAAGAGTTGGGTCTACGGGTACGACCCAGAGACGAAGTAGCAGTCGTCACAATGGAAGAGGCCTTCATCTTCACGACCGAGGAAGGCACGACAGAGCCGTAGCTCAATCAAGAACATGATCAACGTTTTTTTTTTTTTCGATATTCGCGGTATTATACGTTGAGAATTCGTCCCCCAGGGCCAGACCGTCAATCAAGAGTCCAACTGCAGCGTTTCGAAGCGTTTGAGGGAGAACATTAGGTGAAAGCGATTGGATCTGTGGAGCGCGAAAAATTGGACTCTTAACAACGACAATGCACCATATCACCGAGCTCTTGCCACTGAGTACTGGCAAGAGACTGTGGTATAGAAAACTGGTTTCGTCGAAGATCGAGGTTGGGTACCTGGTACACGGAGTGCCGCAAGGCTCTCCTCCAGTTTCGCAACTCGGGCAACGCCAGTAGTTTCGGTACCACCGCGGCTTACTATAGTAGGTTGGTAGAGGCAGGAAATGATGATGCCCTGGTAAGGACCCTGGGTTTCGATGATAATCAGTTAGACAGCCTGTTCCGAAGAACATTCCGGCCAAAGACACTAGATAACTTCCAAAAGTCTTTGGCCTGGCAGTGTTACCGAGGAGCCTTACCCGTTCTGGATAAGCTCACCAGACACGGCCACCTTGGGCCGTCGGCCTGTCAAAGATGCGAGCGGGACGTGGAAACCGTCCTGCACGCTATTGTTCAGTGCCCGGGTATATCAGAAGTAGACTTATGCAGAACACCTGTTGTCAGACGGAAGAAGAATACAGCTATCGTCTGAGTCAATCCTAAAAATTAACCCACCAGATTTCCTTACGGAAGACGGTAAGAATTGTTTTCTCGTAGCAGTAGCAATTGCGAGAGAGGTGATATGGAAGTCGAGAATGAAAGGTATTGTGATAGACAGCTTTGTCTCTGGCCTCGCTCTGGAACAAGAATCGATGCGGGACAAGAATCGCTATTTCTACATCAAGTAACTTTTCATCTGTGCGATACGATTGATAGCTCCGACGTGAGAACCTTACATTCGTACATTACATATGATGACTCTGTATATTACATTTGGTAACTTCAACGCAAGGAACATATCTTTCTGCTGCATTTCGTAACTCCGATGCAGACACACACCGGTCCATCACACACCCTTTCCACAAGAAACGAAAGAGCAGACATTTCAGATGAAAACCGGAACCAGGTACAACGATTAAGCAATAATAAATAACGGCCGCCGTGTATACGTTTCGAGGATTTCTTAATGAGACTAACCAACTTATCCATCTGGAAGTCTGACTCGAATTATACCTTAAACACCTCCAATTGATGCTGTTCGGTGTGGATATGCATCTGTTGGTGCTGAATTGCAAGCCTATCGACTTGACTTGGTTAATACCTGCTTTTGTAACTGACTCGCATTTCTCCAGTGTGCTATCGTCTGCTCCAATTTTCATGGTGTCTAATGCTATCACGATGCAGTCATCTGTGTATGTCAAACACAGTCTTCCTCTGATCTATATTTAGTGGGATGCTCTCAAACACTTGCAGATTCTGTAATAATGGCTCAAGAGACAAAACTAACAAGTGTGATGTAAGGAGAGGTCCTTGACCGTCGGTATGTATGGTTTGAAACAATTTCAATATGAAACCATTTACTCTGACTTCCGAGAATATACTGCTGTGTATTAAAATGATCCAGGTTGTGAAAACAGGACCGAAATCAAGTGCACTAATGTCTGCATTCCAAGTGGTTGGCTTTATAGGACTTGGTTTGAATCAAGTAGTCGGTCCCCAACTAGCGTCAAGCTTATTTTACATCCATCACTCATCTTATTTCATGAGGTGGAGGTTGTGGAGAGATCTGCGTCCGGCCACACTGCCCACGACAAGTGCTGACCAATTTGTGAGCGCCTTGTCAAAATATTGAATTCTGCATTCACCATCATCTATGGGTCGTTGATTTCCCCATTTTTTTGTGTTCTTTCTCAGTAGCACCAGCTCTCCCGAATAACACAGCTCTGAATGTTCTCTATCTGATAACAATTGTGGTAGACGCACCGCAATAGAAGGACGAACAAGTCTGACATGTTTTCATAAAGCTCGTAGGGTAGATCATCCAAATTAGATTTGCTAATCGTACCTCCACTCACAGCCGACTATACCTCACCCACTGTTATCGGATTTTGTCAAAGTTTTCTGGCGAAAACTGCAGCAGGTTGTCGTAGTAACTCTGACGCCATTGGTTCACTAGAAACCTCAGTCAGCTGTAGTGTTGCTGGAAATTTGCATATATATTTCTAGAATCGAATAGTGTAAATAGTACACGATCATCGTAGTCTGTAAAAGACTGAATTGTGACTTTGTTCTCTTATCACATTTCTGACACTCAGGCCCAACGAACTGCTTCCGTTCCATGAAGTCTAAAAACATGTGTTTTCCCTCTGGTAACTCAGCCTTCGTGATTCACGTCGAAGAACTGGTAAGGCGTTGTTTTCGATGTTCGCATGTCAATCGTGATACCTTATCTAATTGTCTCTCCACATCTGCCAAATAGCTCCCATTCTAATCTATTTTTTCTTTCTCTCGATCAGTGGCGGCTCGTAGATAAAATTAGTGGGGGTGCTGCTTCAGAAAATTTTTAGCCGTTGTTTTAATATTGTGTAAAAGGAAACGAGCATATAAAAAGAATATTTATACATGAACTTGATCGGTTCACGTTTTAGCCACTGCCGGGTAGTGTGTTTAATTTGTTCACTGAACACCGCCGCGAATTCCCCTTTGTTTTTCACCCCCCCCCCCTAAATCACAAAATAAGGGGCGGGGTGCCCTATTTTTCAAATCCTAGCAGCAACACTTAAGCTGGAAACAAGATAATATTCTAATTCTACACTTTATCACCTTCAAGAATATAAACACGTTTTTAAGCACGACACAAGCGGAGTCAAAAAGAAACACTACCTTTCACGCGGTACTGTCGCTCACGCAGTGCTCTCTATCTCTAGTGTGAAGCTTCCTATTTCGGACATATGTGCATGCGCACAACAGCCAAACACTGCGTCGCTGGAACTGTTCAGCACACAGTTCTATACAAGGATTTTTGTATTTTTTTCATAAACTAGGAGATGGCTACTGACATTAAGCTTAATGATTATATAATATACAAGTATAATTAAAGGATTAACGAAAAAAGGACTAATTATATTGAATATTATCAATAATATCGAGTGGAAATAAGGGGTGCTGCAGTTCCACAGTGCCTATACACGAACCTCCACTGGTCTCGATATTTCTTTACAATACCCTTTCGAATTAATTGTAATTTTATCCTTCAAAGAGTTCCATCACCAGTTCTAGTTCTCAAATCCGGTCACTTCAAACATTTCATAATGTCAACTACTTCAGTTCTGGGGACCTGAGTTCCTCTATATGCATCGAAGCTACTGTGATCATACAGATTTATCAACCATAGGTCGCTGTTTTCACACATCCCTCTGACCGTAACTTTCGTGATATTGTACCCCTAAACTTTATTAGCGTGTGTCACATAAGCACTCACGGCCTCTTTGCTTCCTACACTTTCTTTAGCACTATGTTTAGGGTGCTATAACCCCAGCACTGTCCGAAGTACACGACTTCATGCCGCACATCGATCAAGACGCTTTCGAAAACCTCACTCAGCATCATTATATTTTACTAATCCTGTCTTTGAAAAAGCAGACGGGAATTTCGGTGCCCATGATAAACAAATTTCGTCTACTACGATCTATGTGTGTGCTTTTATGCACCAAGCTCCTAAATGAGAAGATCTCTCAAGACTAATAGCGCAGTGTTCGATGTTCTAACGAGACATCCATGGATATAAAGATTACCTTTTGGCATTAATACTGCTTCCGTCGCAATTAGGTTATAAAGGGACCAGCAGAAACGTTAGCACGCCGGGCGAAATACTTAGCGGTATTTCATCTGTCGCTCGTTCTGAGTTCAAATTCCGCCGGGGTCGACTTTGCCTTTCATCCTTTCGGGGGTCGATAAATTAAGTAACAGTTACGCACTGGGGTCGATATAATCGACTTAATCCGTTTGTCTGTCCTTCTTTGTCCCCTCAGTATGTAGCCTCTTGTGGGCAGTAAGGAAATAAGAAACGTTAGCACGCCAGGCGAAATGCTTAGCGGTATTTCGTCTGTCTTTACGTCCTGAGTTCAAATTCCGCCGAGGTCGACTTTGCCTTTCATCCTTTCGGGGTCGATTAAATAAGTACCAGTTACGCACTGGGGTCGATATAATCGACTTA
>NC_068985.1:14124905-14127752 GCF_001194135.2 Octopus bimaculoides
TTCGAAGTTATTTTATGTAAAAAATTGTCGTATTTCGGTAATTTCAACCAATCACTGACGTCTATTGAGGTGAAAACAATTAATGCCGTAACCCTAACCCTAAAATCCGAACCCTAACCCTAAAACCCTAAACCCTTACTAGGGAATAATGATATAATTAAACATTTGACACCGAACAGCAGTAACTGTATTTAGCTGAATAGACGTCAGTGATTGGTTGAAATTACAGAAATACGACAACTTTAACATGAAATAACTTGCGATGTACAATTTTTTGTTAAGAAGGTTAAGAGAAGAAGTTGTTTTATATGACACATTCTACCAGTGTCCCAAGTTTGAAAGTGTTTGGTTAAGAAAACAATTGTTGCCCGTCAAATCACAAAGATCCGGGCCTTGTGCCGAGAGTAGAAACGAATAATTAAGTTACACACACACACTCGGACACGTAATGCTAATCAAAGAGGATTGCTATAAATATATGAACTCACAAAAACCGCCAGAGTTAGCTGCCTAACACTTCGTCATTAGCGGCTTTACCTCAACCCCCTGGTGAGTAGCTGACATGATCGTTGTTATGACATCAACATCTTTTGTGAGCAAATTAACAGAATACGTCAAGTAGGAATCACATGTGGGTTTACTATTTACTAAACAGCAGTCATAAACACAATCATATAAATAAATGTGCTTGTATTTAGAATTTAAAAAAATAAAATAATGATTCCAAGAAAGATAACTCTTATAAAGATTGATATTCAAGTTTATAACAGTATTCTCCCTTAGATTTAATATATAATATAATATAATATATAATACAGATATCGGTATTGTGTTTACAATTCACCCAAGACTAGGATCCCGTGCAATCCGTCCTCTACAAAGCTCGAGATTACATTACATAAGAACATTGCGGCACAATTTCTTCACTGCAAATAGTCCTGCTCTTTTCAATGTTATCCCGAAAGAAATTAAAGTAGAAAAAGACCCCACAACTTTCAAACGGTACTTGGACCGGATAAAACACCTACATCTGGATATGTCTCAGCCAACAACAACTCTGCTTGAGTGGTCCATGGTGTCCCTAATGGTCCATGGTGTCCCGAAATAATTAACTAAAAGACTTTTCCAGGTGGTACTATTAAGTTAGTCAAGGCCTGGACCAATAATGGCCGGAACCAGTTTAAGTTATCTAACTTATAATATAATATAATATATAATATAAAATACCATAATACAGTTGAGGTGCAATGGCCCAGTGGTTAGGGCAGCGGACTCGCGGTCTTAGGATCGCGGTTTTGATTCCCAGACCGGGCGTTGTAAGTGTTTATTGAGCAAAGACACCTAAAGCTCCACGAGGCTCCGGCAGGGGATGGTGATGAACCCTTTTGTAATCTTTCACCACAACTTTCTCACTCTTTTTGTCACGCTGAATCTCCGCGAGAACTACGTTAAGGGTACACGCGTCTGTGGAGTGCTCAGCCACTTGCACGTTAATTTCACGAGCAGGCTGTTCTGTTGATTGGATCAACTGGAGTCCTTGTCGTCGCAACCGACAGAGTGCCACCAATATAATATAAACGATTTAATTTAGACTGATTTTTTTTTCAAAGCTTTAGTGGTTTGTATTTCACTTATCAATTTGCTTAAGGAATAAGTTGTAGGCGCAGTTACCTCCCCTGATGATGGCTGCCTAATTAGCTGGCCAATAAAGGGCACACGCAACATTAAGATTCAGACACTCACCTCTTCCTTTTTTTTTTGCATCGAGACGCCAGACTGTGAAGACGTGACCTAACTGGTTCTCTTACAACACACGGCGACTAGCATATAGGAGGCAACGCACAGGAAAAGATCATGGCCTCCACACGTCAAACCATTTCCATTTACCATTCAGCTTGTATATATATATATATGAGGCCGGCATTAAAGATATTTAAGGTTACAGCCTTGTTCTATGTATTTCTTTGTTCTGTGTTCCTATAAAATGATATTACAGCCTTCTGAGTAGAGTCATATTTAGATGGCCCCACAACTATGATACAAACTGATCATCTAGAGAGTAATGCTTTTGATATCTCGTTATGAAATTAGGTCTTGATTTAAACAGCATGGTCGTGCATTAGAAGAATGATTACAGCAGCTTGTGATTGTCAGTTAGTGCCTTTTACATTCTGCGTTCAAAGCCCCACTAAGACCAACTTCCCATTTTATCTTCCAACAAAAAAAAAAGTGTAAGGGCAAATAAAATAAAGAACCATTGAAGTACTGGGTTTAATTTGATACTAACTTACCCGAAACTGCTCCTGGTTCTATGTCACAAACTTCATTTTTTTAAAGTGATCTAAACTAAAACCATCCATCAAAATGTAACTCTAAGTTATGTTCCAAACATCAGATTTATAATGAAAAAGTCATTTTACAAAATTCTTCATCATTTTCCAAATTGACTGAAACAGACATAGACTTGGGCGTGGCTGTATGGTAAGAAGGTTGCTTCCCAGCCAAATGGTTCTGGGTTCAGTTCCACTGCGTGGCACCTTGGGCAAGTATCTTCTACTATAGCCTCAAGCCGACCAAAGCCTTGTGAGTGGATTTGATAGACGGAAACTGAAAGAAGCCTGTTGTATGTATATATATATATATAAAGCACAATTCAAGCGTGGCAGATGCTAATGCTGCCTGATTGGCACCCGTGCCGGTGGCACATAAAAAGCGCCATTTGAGGTTGGTCAATGCCTGTGCCGCTTCACTGGCTCCCATGCTGATGGCACGTAAAAAGCATCATTCGAGCATGACAGATGCCGGCACCGCCTGACTGGCACCCGTGCTGGTGGCCCGTAAAAAGCA
>NC_068985.1:14127912-14129010 GCF_001194135.2 Octopus bimaculoides
ATGAAATATTCAAACACTGAGATTTGAAGTTAGATGTCACTACTGTTCATATCATCTGTGGATAAATTCAAAATTTGATGATATCACCAGTAGTAGCATTGGTGGAGCGCAGTTATGATAGCTTTAAGGAGCTATGAAATATCGTAATGATGCTTAATGAGCATCTACCTGCTAGAAATAAGAGCCAAGTCTTAAATAATCCACTGTAGCGCACCAATGTAACAGTGAAAAACCGTATGCGAGGAAAACAAACCGAATTAAAACATTTAACAACACAAATAAAAATATTATGCAATTACGGATATCCACAAACCAGGTTTCTGCTTTTGGTTATTCAACCTTGAGCTTCGTCAGTGTGGACCACCAGTTTAAATTCACGACTGTTCACGTTAGTCTCTGACTGTGCAACTGCTTTTGTTTTGCGCCAAAATCAGAACACATGGTGCGTAAAAATATTTAAATGAAATATTCAAACACTATATATATATTTAGGATATTTGGCTCACAATCGTAAGGTCATGAGTTCAATTCCTGGCAGCGTGTTGTGTTCTTTAGCGAGGCATTTTATTTCTCATTGTTCCAGTCCATTTAGCTGGCAAAACTGAATTGTACTTGTATTTCAAAGGGCCAACTCTGTGACATTCTGAGTCATGCTGAATCACCCTGAGAATTATGTGAAGGGTATATATATGTCTGTGGAGCACTCAGCCCACTTGTATGCTAATCTCACAAGCAGGCTGTTCCATTGATGTGATCAACTGAAATCCTTGTCGTCATTAAAGCGAGAGGCTAATACATATACTAGGGTGGCCAAAAGTCAGCCGACAGTAAATCAAGATTCCATAAATACGATCTGTAATTTTGTATTGACTCGAATGGAAAAATGCTGTCCCTCAAGAAGGTCTTCAGTTTGAACAATTTTCATGATATTTCATATTTAGATGCTTTTATTAAATTCATTCAGTTGTTAAACATAAATAAATTTTGAAATCATATATATATCATCATCATCATCATCATCATCATCATCATCATTTAACGTCTGCTTTCCATGCTAGCATGGGTTGGACAATTTGACTGAGGACTGGTGAACCAGAT
>NC_068985.1:14129260-14130571 GCF_001194135.2 Octopus bimaculoides
GATGGTGGTGTGGGTTTCTGCTCCGACATCCGAAACTCAGAGTTTTATCATGGCTACCGAATAATTGTCACATATTATTTACAGATAAATTCCTCTATTTACATAATATCAAAGTCTCTTTCTTTCTTTTGTTGCCTTACTTTTTCTATCAATATATATATATATATACATATATATATATATATATGTGTGTGTGTGTGATTGATTGCTAGCCACTAAGCCTTTTTTTAATTTTCTCTCCCTTCTTATTTCTGTGTTCCTTTCTGTTGAAGAGCATAGGCTCGAAACGTAAAAGACTTTCCCACCTTCTGTTTGTTGCTTATACACCTGTCTTCGTCTTTTGTTTTGTTTGTTTTTTTTGTAAATTCCAACTATACACACACACACACACACACATACATATACAGGGTTGGCCAAAATTTCATAAATACTATCTGTAATTCTGTATTGAGTCGAATAGAAAAATGTGTCCCTCAAGAAGGACTTCAATTTTCAATTTTCACGATGTTTCATATTTAGATGCTTTTATTAAATTCATTCAGTTGTTAAACATGAATAAATCTTGGAATTAAATGGTTTTGATTTACTGCCAGGTGACTTCTGGCCAACCCTATATAACATCATAATGAACTTATAACATCATAACTGACAGAGAGCCAGCAGTTCACAAAGCATGAAATTATGCTCAGCAATACTCTTTCAAATCCTCATTATATTTCAACCTGTATAATTATGCTCTCTCTTCTTTTACTGAAATTATAGTTTTATATAATCATATGATGCTTGATAGCATAGACTCAATGACTGATATCATATCTTACTTAATGACAGACAGCATAGACTTAATGACTGATAGCACATATTACTTTATGACTGATAGCATGTCTTACCTAAACCCATGTATTACACTCCGGTAATTTTTTTAAACAACTTTACTTTTTTATTCTTTTATTCTTTTACTTGCTTCACGATTGTGAGTTTGTGAGTTCGAATCCTGGACCGGGCTGCATGTTGTGTTCTTGAGCAAGACACTTTATTTCACATTGCTCCAATTCACTCAGCTGTAGAAATGAGTTGCGACATCACAGGTGCCAAGTTGTATCAGCCCCTTTGCTTTTCTCTTTGCCTTTCACGGTGGCGTGGAGATGGGAGGCTGGTATGCCCGAGCGACTGTTGGTCTTCCATAAACAACCTTGCCCGGACTTGTGCCTGGGAGGGTAACTTTCTAGGTGCAATCCCGTGGTCAGTCATGACTGAGGGGGGGTCTTAGCATATATGTATATATATATATATATATATATATATATATAT
>NC_068985.1:14132658-14133449 GCF_001194135.2 Octopus bimaculoides
ATACATTAATTCAATGGAAGATAAAAACAGCTATTAGGGTCAATAACCCTTGAAATTTTAAAATATTACAGGTCAAACTGGGGATTAACTACTTAGCAACAAAACAATCTCCACACCCTACGAAAAATACTCGCCTCTCACAGTTACCCAGATCTTCAAATCCAGAATTCTAAATGAAATATATAGAGTACTTAAATTTATCTCTTCAGATAAAACTGACAAGAAATTCACCCCTACATGTGATGCGGCAAACACTACATCACATGTCCCCTAGTCCCCATGTCCCCATAATTACAGCATGCACTTAAAGCTTTAAAAATTAGAAATGTTAACTCTAACACACTGACATTTCCATGAATCCCTTTTTGAAGAATTTTCTAAGTATTGGCTTTCCAGCAACTTCCATTTCTGGAAAAACAGATTATTCAATTGCTGTTATGTTATTGTTTTAGTAAAACTGTTTTATTATTGTATTTCATTATTATTATTATTATTATTATTATTATTATTATTATTATTATTATTATTATTATTTTTTAGTAACAGCTGGTGTAACTGTCCTTTGCATTAAAGTTGTCCATCAGAGAAGAATGTTACATGTTTGAGTTAGATAAGTTAGCATAACATGACATTCTAGCTGCGATGTAAAGGTTAAAAGGAGGGAAAAAAATGTTACCAGAAAGTGTCAGTGTTATTTCTATAATGAACATCAGGGAAAACAGATGAGGTAGATGAATATACATGCATGCGTACATATATATATATATATATATATATATACATACATATAG
>NC_068985.1:14133677-14136254 GCF_001194135.2 Octopus bimaculoides
ATATATATATATATATATATAAGAGTATAAAAAAATAAGTGCAGAGTGTTCCCAAAATGTGGTGCAGAGTTCATCTTCATTTTGTGTACTAATGTAATGACACCCTCTAAAACCATGGAAAGGTTTGCTTTCTTCGTTTAGTTTTGACAATTTTTTTGTTACACAAATAACATGCAATTACATATTTATTTATTTCACATTTGAATGCGAATATAATATTACTGAAGTTCGCAAAAATATAGGGATCTCCAAATGCATGTAGCACTGCCATTGTTTGTTTTGCCATTGGAACCATTTTTTTTGTGTGTTAATTATTTTCATCATCATCATCATCATCATCATCATCATCATCATCATTATCACCATCATTTAACGTCTGCTTTCCATGCTAGCATGGGTTGGACGATTTGACTGAGGACTGGTGAACCAGATGGCTGCACCAGGCTCCAATCTGATTTGGCAGAGTTTCTACAGCTGGATGCCCTTCCTTACACCAACCACTCCGAAAGTGTAGAGGGTGCTTTTACGTGCCACCGGTATGAGGACCAGTCAGGCAGTACTGGCAACGGCCACGCTCAAAATGGTGTTTTTTACGTGCCACCTGCACAGGAGCCAGTCTAGCGGCAGTGGCAATGACTTTGCTCAAAATGGTGTTTTTTACGTGCCACCTGCACAGGAGCCAGTCCAGCGGCACTGGCAATGACCTCGCTCGAATGTTTTTTCATGTGCTACCGGCACAAGTGCCAGTAAGGTGACACTGGTAACACTCACACTCAAATGGTGCTATTTATGTGCCACTGGCACGGAAGCCAGACAGCTGCTCTGGCAATGAACACGCTCGGTCGGTGCTTGTGCTATCACAATTTCGATTTCAATTTCACTTGCCCCCACAGGTCTTCACAAGTTGAGTTTAGTGTCCAATGAAGGAGAGGTTGGTATGGGTGGAGTGACACGTTGATGATCCAGCCCTGTATATCAGTGGCAGCAGTAGGAAAGTTCCAAGGGAGCATTGAAGGAAAGTGGGGTTCTAATTGGGTAGCCAAAAGAGGGTGGTTGACGTAAAAACAACAAAATAAAGGGTTAATTAGGTTAAGTTTTATTCGTGAAATACAGTTGCTTTGAATTTGCTTCAGAAATTTTGTGTATTAATAATTCTTTCTACTGGAAGCACAAAGCCTCAGAAACTGGGGGAAGATATTAAGTCAATTACACCGACCCCTGTGCATAACTGCTACTTATTTTACTCAACCCCAAAGGGATTAAAGGCAAAGTCGACCTCGGTGGAATTTGAACTCAGAACATAACGGCAGACGAAATACTGCTAAGCATTTTGCCCAGCAGGCTAACAATTCTGCCAGCTCGCTGCCTTAAACCTTGTGTATTTTAATAATTCTTTCTACTGGAAGTACAGGGCCTCAAAAACTGGGGGGACAGGATTAAGGTGATTACATCGACCCCAGTGCGTAACTGGTACTTATTTTACTCAACTCGAAAGGGTGAAAGACAAAGTCGACTTCGGCAAAATTTGAATTCAGAATATAGCGTCAGACGAAATACTGCTAAGCATTTTGCCCAGCGTAGTAATGATTCTGCAAGCTCACCATCTTTATTATGTTTCTAATAATACCATGACACTTACACCTGGCACAAAGCAGTTGATCATCTAGAATATTGGCACTCTGTCAGTTACAATGACAAGGGTTCTAGTGGATCTGCTCAATGGAATGGCCTGTTCATGAAATTAGCATGCAAGTGACTGAGCACCCCACAGTCCCATCTACCCATAACATAGTTCTCAGGGAGAGATTCAGTGTGACAGAGAACGTGACAAGGCTGGCCCTTTGAAATACAAATACTGCTCATTTTGACAGCTCAGTGTGAAATAGTGTCTTGCTCAAGAACAGGACATACTGTACCACCAGAAATTGAACTCACGACTACCCTAACCACTAAGCTATGCTGGAGCTTCTGAAAAGCAAGAATTGTTTGACTGTAATAAGCCATTTGAACTTTGATACAACAATCCTGGTTTCTAAAATGAATTCTGAGAAACTAACAATAGACACTTATTTGTCAGGGGTAGCATATCTGCTTGCGGAGGGGGTAGAGTGATGAAAATTATGAATTTTTAATAGATTGAAATTATGTAAAAATTGTAATATTGATAGTGTAAGGGGTTTGCAACCTCATAAGTGTTTTTTAAAGGAAAAAAAAAAAAACGAACAAAGTTTTCGAGGGTATCAGTCGGCATGCGCTGGTGCCTCTCTCATTATTTGTTTCATCCTTATCACCCTCATCTCATTAATGTCCATGTCCAGCCCACAGCTACTTTATGTCTGTCTGTCTTTGTTTGTCCCCTCTATGTAACACCGTTAATGGCAAATTTATTGAAATAAAGTAGCTTGCTTACGAACCACATGGTTCTCGGTTCAGTCCCACTGCATGGCACCTTGGGCAAGTGTCTTCTACTATAGCCTCGGGCCAACCAAAGCCTTGTGAGTGGATTTGGTAGACAGAAACTGAAAGAAGCCCGTCGCATATATGTATGTATGTATGTATATATATATATATATATAT
>NC_068985.1:14136892-14138070 GCF_001194135.2 Octopus bimaculoides
TTTTTGCTCAATAAACACTCACAACGCCCGGTCTGGGAATCGAAACTGCGATCCTCCGACCGCGAGTCCGCTGCCCTAACCACTGCGCCTTCTTAACACACAACTGCCCCTGTACTTTATATTAGTATATTGGTTAAATAAAAAAGTAAAAGCGAGTGAACAAACTTAGCAATCCTGAAAATGGTGAGAAACAAAAATTATTCTCAAACATTTCTGAATTTGACAGAAAAGGCCAAGATATTCAAAATATCTTTGCTAGCAAAGATTTTTTTTTTACCCGTTTCTTTATTAATGTAATGATATTTGATACTAATCTAATAATAGTTAACTAAATACAGGTGTTCTGTGGTAAAAACTTGTAAAAGAAACCATGCAGTTTATCTGTGGATGCTGTTAGATGGTGCATCTGATTAATATTTCTAAATATGCACTAATTATTTACTATTTAAAGCCAAATTACTTGTAATCTACATGTAACCTATTTGATAAAGTATATAGCAGTTTACTGAGATACAAATTCTAACAGGGGCGTAGTTATTTATACCAAACTCAAACAGTTTGCTATAGCTGGTGTTGTTACATGCTTTTGGTAAATGTCAGTTTTCTGGACATTAAATAATTTTAAATATGACCTCTGTGGTGCTGGGCTGACAGGGTCATTGGCATATTGGGCAAAATACTTTGTGGTATTTCGTTCATCTTTATATTCTGAGTTTGAATTCCACTGAGATCAACTTTGCTTTCATCCTTTTGTGGTCGATAAAAGAAGTACCTTTATTTACATTATTTACATTTGACGGATATTTGTCCTCATCTTGTTTGTTGTTAACACGTTTTGGCTGATATACCCTCCAGCCTTCTTCAGCTGTCTTGCGGGTAATTTCGAACCTGGGTTCTCATTCCTAAGGTATTTTTCAATGTTATTATTATTATTATTATTATTATTATTCAGATCACTGCCTGGAATCGAACTTGGAATCTTGGGGTTAGTAGCCCATGCTCTTAACCACTATGCCATAACTGTATTAAAAGAAGTACCAGTAATTGAGTTACCCCCTCCTCCATAATTTCTGGCCTTGTGCAAAAATTTGAAATCAGTATGTTCTTTATTATTTGTTTATTTTTTTTTATAAGCATATTTTTCTCAAAAGATTACCATATGTAATCCTTACTTGTCT
>NC_068985.1:14139014-14139374 GCF_001194135.2 Octopus bimaculoides
GAGAGAGATTTTTTTCTCTGCTTGCTTCTCTCCTTGTTTCTTTCCGTGTTCCTTTCCGTGGAAGAGCGTAGGCTCGAAACGTTAAAGACTTTTTCAATTCCCGAGCGTTTTGTTTTCTACACCACCTGTCTTCGTCTTTTGTTTTTTTTGTAAATTTTCCCCATATATAGAGAGAGATGGATGATCTTCCTAACGCCAACCACTCTGAGAGTGTAGTGGGTGCTTTTACCTGCCACCGGTATGGGAGCCAGTCAGGCGGCACTGGAGCATGGCCAATGCCAGTGCTGCCTGACTGGTTCCCGTGCTAGTAGCACGTAAAAACACCCACTACACTCTCAGAATGGTTGGCATTAGGAAGGG
>NC_068985.1:14139384-14139990 GCF_001194135.2 Octopus bimaculoides
TGTGTGTGTGTGTGTGTGTGTATAAGTTTGTGTGTCTGTGTTTGTCCCCCGAACATCGCTTGACAACCGAAACTGGTGTGTTTACCTCTTCGTAACTTAGCAGTTTAGCAAAAGAGACCGATAGAATAAGTACTGGAGTTGATTTGCTTGGCTAAAGACGGTGGTCCAGCATGACCACAGTCAAATGACTGAAATAAGTAAAAGAATAAAAAAGTATATACATATATATACGATGGGTTTCTTTGAGTTTGCATTTACCAAATCCATGGTGCCACATGGTGAGATTGAACCCAGAATCATGTGGTTGGGGAGCAAACTTCTTATTTCTTTACTACCCACAAGGGGCTAAACATAGAGGGAACAAACAAGGACAGACAAATGGATTAAGTCGGTTATATCGACCCCAATGCGTAACTGGTACTTATTTAATCGACCCCGGAAGGATGAAAGGCAAAGTCGACCTCGGCGGAATTTGAACTCAGAACGTAACGGCAGACGAAATACCGCTAAGCATTTCGCCCGGCGTGCTAACGCTTCAGCCAGCTCGTCACCTTATTCTTTTTTAATCAACAGGGGTTGCCACCACCCCCTGCCGGAGCCTTGTGG
>NC_068985.1:14143310-14144395 GCF_001194135.2 Octopus bimaculoides
AAGAACGACCGTGCAAACCCAAAAGGAGAAATGGTGACGAATGGAAAACAGGCTCTTTTATTAAACGCGTCACACGGTCAAACACAAAAATATAAAATGATAAATATGTTATACTTCGATAACAAAGAACTTAGAAATGCCAGGAAGGACAAGATAGGACTCAACCGATAGAGATGAATAACAGTAAGATTTATTGTAGCATTAAATTGTATGTCTGTGTGTGAGTGTGAATGCGACATAATAAAACACAATATAAGACTGGCCGTCATGTAAAGAAAAGAGTGTGTGCGAGTAATACATGTATGTGTATGTAAGAGTTACAGAGCATAGTTTAGAGTCAGTAACACGGATTAGAATTTAAGATACCAGTTCTTTGTTAGAGTACACAGTAGTAAGTGTCTGTATATAAGAAGTTAAGGCGTGTGGGGCAGAGCGATCACTAGTTGTGATGTTAGGACTTCTATGCCAAGCCGCGTTCTTGAATACAGATGTTCTTCGCAGGCTATATTCTGGCTGTTAATTTTCGTGGTGAAGAAATCACACAAACAGGATCGAAGAGAAGTGCTGCAGTTAGCTGTTGGTAGCTTGTATACGTGTAGAGTCATGCTGACGCTAGCGGCGATGCTGGTAGTACGTAGAGTCGTGTTGACGTTGGCGGCGATGCTGGTAGTCGTAGTTGGACGATAATGTCGATGTCGTCGCTGGAACTAGCTGGTTGGTGTTACGCGTGTGTGGCCGGCGGCCAGATCTAGGCGATCTGAGGTGCGACGATTTGGCGGGTATAATTTAGTCTATTTATAGCTGAAGGTAGGCTCCAGAGAAGCATTAGAAGAAACACTCTCACGTGACCTTATTAGGGGCTACGGTTGGTCGATTTGCGTCCTGGGGGCAAATGGAGATAATTTACCTGCGCAAAGAATAGTCAGTCACGTGATGGATACAGCAGGCTGCTCTCTGCTACGCCCACGCTTGTTTATATTTATAACAGTGGGAAAGAGTGGTGTTCACTACATATATATATATATACTAGCAAACGCCCCGCCATCCATTGGACAGTTTGTAGAGGTGAAAAGGGTTAACTTAGG
>NC_068985.1:14144627-14149287 GCF_001194135.2 Octopus bimaculoides
ATATATATATATATATATATATATATACACAACTGACTTTCGAGGACCTTTGCTGGTCATGGAAGGGGCAATCCATTGTTTTAGATTTGACTACTTATACCTTATATAACTCTTTGGTTTTAGACCGGCTAAGTAAAAGCATGTAGGAAAGTGGTTATACACCATTAGGTGTACACCGCTTCCGTACATTAAATTTCTAGAAGAAACAACGGAACGCAGATTCTGAACCATCAACACAACAATAATTATTTACAGAGGAAATAGGCAGCACTTCGCCTTTTGGTTGCTGAGGCGCCGTCATTGATGTTGAGTGGTTATTTGTCTAGCTCCAGAGTTGGAATGTTGGAAAGAGCTGTCTCCAGAGTTGGAATGTTGGAGACAGGCTGCTTGTATGTCTGAGCTCTCTGCCGGCCGGCGAGAAAAGAGAATGAATAAGGGCGCGAAACTTGTATGTCGAATGACCACGCATGCGCATGAGACTCTTCCCGTGTTCCTTCCGGAACTAGTCCCTGCGCATGCGTGGATAAGCTTGCCGGAAATGTCGTCTGCTATTAAGGCGTTACTACAACATATCTCTCTTTCAGCCGTCAAACCGGGAGCGCAGCATCAACGGAATAAAAAGGGACATGCAGTTCTTACCCTTTCTTCCTCACTATCAGTAGCCCGCAACTTGGCTTCCACACACAGCTTCGAGCACACACTACCACAGAGCGACCAACACATTATTGACATTGTCACTTATTTTATAATTACTACTATGTCTATGTTACTAACTACTGCCGGCAAATAAATTTGTGAATATTATTCATCTCTCTTCGATGTTGTTATTACGCTGTCTCATCCAACTTTCGACTCGACGCGGAACAAGAATCGCTATTTCTACATCGACTAATTGTTCATCTGTGCAATACGATTGGTAACTCCGACGTGAGAACCATACATCTGTACATTACATTTGGCAATATAATAAAAATATCTTATCGTTACATATGTAATAAACTCACTGTATGTGTCAATAACAAATAAGCACTCAATGTGTCTGTGTGTTTGTGTATGTGTGTGTGTATGTGTGTGTGTGCGTGCGAGTGTGTATTGTCGTTTATTTGTAAACATGCGGTCGTTTGACAGCTCAGAGATTTGTGAATTTGTTGGCCTATATATCTCAGCTACACTCGAAAACGATCACAATGAGTATTGGTTTACATAGACGTAATGTGTTGATTATATTTCAACATGCCAATATATATCCTTTAGATATTTTTAGAATTCCTTCAAACATTTCGTTCTAAACATAACTATCAACACTAACCTAAATATTATAAATCTCTTAAATCTTACGCTCGACTTAACTCCAAATAAACACAAACCTTGCAGCTGAACTTCATGTCTCAATGTGACATGCCATCCACTCATAAATTTTAAAGCCTCAACAAATGAATCCATGAATCTGTAGCCTTTCACCGAATAAAGAAATCTTTCTGATTGCTGATCCCTATTGCCATAAAGTACTAGAAGCTTGTGGGTGCAGTTACCTCCCCTGACGGTAGCTGTCTAAATAGCTCGCCACTAGATGGCACAGCAAGTAACTCTGAGATTCGGGCACTTAGACCTTTCTCTTTGTCATCGCGACAGTAGCGTGCGAGGACATGACCTCCTTAGCTCTTGCATAACACATTGAGCAGCTATGACGTAGGATACACAGAAGCTGAATATGGCCTTTCACTTGTAAAAGGTATTTAAAAGCTACAGCATGGTTCTGTGGATATTCCTTGTACAGTGTTCTTTCTTTGAATGACATCTTCCAGCTTTCTGAACTGAGTCGTTATTAGATGGTTTCACCACGTGAGACTACGACCATCTAAAATGGTGACCCCCGACGTGATAGGTCACAATTCGACCTATAAGCTTATGCTTTATGGTAGAAAGAAGAGATACTGTGTAACGTAATCTACTCATACCTTTTTCCTGATATCGTTGAGAAATTTCCTAGCCTTAATGAATAAACTTTTCCTAATCAATCATGGCTGTGGTTGGGAAGCAAGCTTCTGCGTAGCATCATGGGAAAGTGTCTTCTGCTATACCCTCGGGCCAACCAAAGCCTTGTGAATGAATTTGGTAGACGGAAACTGAAGGAAGCCGGTCGCATATATGTACATTATTTACAATTGACGGATATTTGTTTCATCAAGTGTCTTGGAGGAAATTTTGGGTTGTTTTTCGATGTTGTTATTATTATGATTATTATTATTATTAATATTACTACCTGGAATCGAACTCGGAATCGGAATCTTGGGGTTAGTAGCCCGCGCTCTAAACCACTACGCCATATACCCGTGGGCAATTATGGATTGAATTTTAGGGCTTATAAATCTAATATTCTCCTATCCTTCCTTAATAAGGTTACCATATGCTATTCATATCTGCACTCAAAATATAATATCGTGCGTAAACTGTATAGCATTCGTAAGGTGAATAGTTAAATTAACCAAAAAAACCTTAACGATGTTTTTTTCCTGTTAGAAATATAGGAAAGGGGAATTAACAAATACGTTGTTTTACTCGTGGAAAATATATACCTGTGGAAAATTAATTTTCACCGGGGAAGTTGGAATGGAGATTATAAGAACTCTAAAATGAAGGGGAACATTTCGGGGAGATGCAGATCATATAGAAATGTAAGAAAAATATTACGTGTTATGCATTGTTGAGAGAACACCATAGCCCTTAACAAATCTTCAAACAATATAAATATCAAACCAGAGTTCTACACTAAATGTCACCGCTTCGACAAGTATTCCCTAAACTATTAGAAGATCAGGAATGACTGAATGAATCAATGCTTAACTATTTAACGAGAACATTCACAGACTTAATCTATTCCCCTCTTTATGTTTAACCCATTAAAAAAATAATTGCTTTACAGCAGTGTACTCATTAATATTTTCAAACTTTTATCTTTCTATTTTAATTTCTCTACAGCAAAATGAAATACTACTTAACTATTGTAGCAAAGCCTAGAATCGAAACCTTACAGCTTTGGTAACTAGTATAAGGCCACACTTAGATCAGGTGACGTGTCTTGAATATCAACCAATTAGCTAGCAGAAATACCACCATATATTTTAGAAATGTTCTATCACGCTCCAGAAATTGCCGCGCAGAAAGATGTTATCTAAACAACAACGCAGAGGCGCACATAGGATGCACAGACAACGAGTCCTTGGCTACAACTCAACTCCGGCTTAAAGGAATCGTCGACTATGATGAACAAAGTATTTTCCCGCCTCTCAACGAAGCCAATGTCTTTTATCATTAATATGAACTAAGACAGCGAACTGGTAGAATCGTTACCACAACAGGTGAAATAGTTAGCGACATTTCGTCCATCTTTACGTTCAGATTCCGCCGAGGTGAACTCTGCCTTTCACCTTTTCGGAGTTAATAAAATAAGTACCAGTGAAATTAACGTGCAAGTGGCTGAGCACTCCGCAGACACGTGTACCCTTAACATATTTCTCGGGGATATTCAGCGTGACACAGTGTGACAAGGCTGACTTTTTGAATTACAGGCACAACAGAAACAGGAAGAAAGAGTGAGAGAAAGTTGTGGTGAAAGAGTACAGCAGGGTTCGCCACCGTCCCCTGCCGGAGCCTCGTGGAGCTTTAGGTGTTTCCACTCAATAAACACTCACAACGCCCGGTCTGGGAATCGAAACCGCGATCCTACGACCGCGAATCCGCTGCCCTAACCACTGGGCCATTGCGCCTCCACACCATCATATTAAGACCTATCAATAATGCCAGGAACAATTATTTATCAGGAACAATCATTTAAATTTATACTCCAATTTTAACCTATTAACAGGCACTTCTGACTCTAACACAGTTTATAATAACGGTTTCAAATTTTGGCACAAGGCCAGCAATTTCGGTAGGGAGGGCGAAAGTCGATTACATTGACCCATTGCTCAACTGGTGATTATCTTATCGACTCCAAACTAAAGTAGACTTCAGCGGAATTTGAACTCAAAACGAAAATGCTGCGAAGCGATTTTGTGTGGCTTGCTTAACGATTTTGCTAGCTCACCGCCGTAATACACAAAATAATAATAATACACCCGTTGATACTTTACATTCCTAACTCTTCAAGTTTCCATATTAATTTCTACAGAATAGTTTTTATTTTCCTATTTCTCGTCTTTATTTTTAAGTACTTCACCTGATACAGTTTTGTTAAGTTCTGAACTTTCGTTGCCTTTACTGGTCCGTTTGAGTTGAAGTCAATACTTATACGCAACGAGTTACTTCCCTTACAATATTTTCGACACGATTTGGTATTAATAATTCTTATTCTATATTGGCATTACCTCTCTCTCTCTCTCTCTCTTCCCACTCTCTCTATCTAGCTATAAAGCATGTATGTACGCATGCACACACACACACACACACACATATCTATCTATCTATCTATCTATCTATCTATCTGAATACATATATGTCTATACATGCCTATATATGTATTTGTGTGTATGTGTATGTATGTAAACACACTTTATCTATCTATCTATCTATCTATCTATCTATCTATCTATCTATCTATCTATAAATGACGAAGTCACCTTGACCATGATTCTATAAAAAGTTTTAAAATTCTGTAAAC
>NC_068985.1:14150573-14155073 GCF_001194135.2 Octopus bimaculoides
AGCCCGTCGTATATATGTATATATGTATATATATATATATATATATATATGTGTGTGTTTGTGTGTCTGTGTTTGTCCTCCCACCATCGCTTGACAACCGATGCTGGTGTGTTTACGTACCCGTAACTTAGCGGTTCAGCAAAAAGAGACCGATAGAATAAGTACTAGGCTTACAAACAATAAGTCCTGGGGTCGATTTTCTCGACTAAAGGCGGTGCTCCAGCATGGCCGCAGTCAAATGACTGAAACAAGTAAAAGAGTAAGAGTATTTCTTCAGATTTTACGTCCTGAGTTCGAATTCCACGCGACGTCGACTTAGCCTTGCATCATTTCGGAGTCGATAAAATAAAGTACCAGTCGATGTAACATCACTTTATGTTGAAAAGCTTATTAATTAATTAATTCAAAATTGATCCATCTGTTTTCATTGATCCGTCTGTTCTACGTTTAACATTTGAATGGAGGTGAGCCGCTTTGATATTTATTTTCTCTTTCAGCTAGAAAGGAAAGAAATACTCGAGACTCTTTACAGGGCCTCCGAAACAGGTGATGGGTGAAGGAAGAAATGCATCTTCAAACAAGAAACTTGTCCCCTAACGCTTGAAGGAGAGTAGAGGCCCCTCATCACTATGAGCACCTAAGGTGCCAGATGATGGTGTTAAACAGAGCGATGATTTACGCTTCATTAAGGAATGGGAAAAGATAAATGGCTTAACTATTGTATTTTTAAAAACGGAGAGGGCTTTTGTATATCCTCAAGGGAGCAGTTGGAAGAAACTTTGACCGACGCACTCCAGCGTATGGATATAGGCGCCTATTCCGAGATGCACCCCAGCGTAGGGTATGTGTGCCTAGTCTTGAAGGTGAGACGCCTGTTGGAACTGATACGCTATACATCTGTCCACAGCTTGGTGTTACACAAGGGTCAGCGACAGAACAAGTATTACGACAGGGATTCTTAGCGCATCGTCACCTCTGTAACACAGTATGAGCAGGTGGTGGGTGCCGAAGCAGCGCATAACGAAATATGGTTGTGTGGGATCTGCATGGACATGAACGTCCTGATGACTTTCGAAGACTACAAGGCATAGGAAGAAAAGCTACGAGTCTGGTGGTAAGGGGTAGAAAGTCCGTTTGCTATATTCGTCAGATATTCGTTTGTGTGTGTGTGTGTGTGTGTGTGTGTGTTTATGTGTGTGTGTGTGTGTTTGTGTGTCTGTGTTCGCCCACCCCATCGCTTGACAGCCGATGTTGGCGCGTTTACGTCCCCATAACTTAGCGGTTCGGTAAAAGAGACCGATAGAATGAGTACTAGGCTTACAAAGAATAAGTCCTGGGGTCGATTTGTTCGACTAAAGGCTGTGCTCTGTCATGGCCGCAGTCAAAATGACCAAAACAAGACAATGAGTAAAAGAGTAGATTTGTATTTACTTCCATTTAACTAAATTATTACGTCTATTATTATTTTTCTGATATTCATCTCTTAACATACATTTAACAATTAATTTCTACGACTAACCTTTATATTCTAACATCAAACTTGTGTCTTTTAACCCTTACATAGACGTTTAATAAAGCCATTCCTATATTCAATTTTAAGCACATATACTACAAGTCTCGGCGATTTTCTCCCCCAAAAAACAAAAAACCCAAAGTTATCTCCCTTCTCATATATATGTATTATTTTAGGGTTTTCTTGTATTCATTTGCAAGCGTAACTGTTTGGTATCTTCATATTTCAGAAACAGTTTTAACATCCAGTCGTCTGCTTGATGCAGGTCGGCAGAAAGTCCCATAGTTGCAAATTTCAAAGAGAGTTGGAATTGCATTAACTCCCAACTGCCTTCTTTTCTCAGGAGGTATATTAGGTCTGTGTCTGCTATAGGGTGATGCATTCGAGGCATTATTACCAACTTTCGTATTTTGATATCAACTTTGTTGATCTCAGAGAGGGACTAATTTATAATACCGAAGCTGTATGTGATTGCACGCATGACCAATGTATTTATAGGCTCAATTTTGTTTCTGGCATTCAGCTGCACTTCTTCCTTATCTTTTCTATCATTGGTTCTCTTTCACCCACTTCTAGATATTTGTAATTTCCCCAAGATTTTAATTCTTTTATCTCGGTGTCTCTATTTAGAATTATGTTACATGTGTTTGATAGTTTCACACTGGTAAATGTAGCCTTGGCACATTTGTCAAACCCTAATTCCATTTTGTTACTATCATTACTAAATTGCTTGACTGTGTGCTGGAGCGCTTGCAGTTGTTGGTAATTTTTTGCGAACAGTTTCAAGGCATCCATAAAGAGGAGATGATTAATTGTTCTTCCATACATCCTGTATCCGAAAGTTGTTTCATTCAGGAGTTTTCTTAGAGGGAACAGTGCTAAGCAGAATAACAAAGGAGATTATGAGTCTCCTTGGAAAATTCCACAATTAATATTGAGTTGTCCAGTATTTATATTTGTGCTGCCTGTATTAAGAATTAGTCTCGTTCTCCAGAGCTTCGTAGTATGTGGTACAAAATTCCTGATTACTGGTGAGAATTTGAATATCTCCAAGCATTCCCTTATCCAGATGTAAGGAAAACTATCAAAGCTCCCCTCTCCAGGCCACTGAGTGATGTTCTTCCGCTAGTGACAATCTTTTAAAATCATTTTGTTAATTAACAATTAATACCCGCATTCATGAGGCCCACGTTTATATCCTTTTTATAATAATAATGAAACTATTGTGTATAGTGCTCAGGTACATTACAACTCATTAAAGGCGCATGTACAGTACATAGAATTATGTACTAAAGTCAGGAAAGTGAACAGTGTATGAGTCATGTTATACATGTATGCATACGTATGGAGGGCAGGATATCAGGTGTAGTGTGGGTGGATTTCAGGAAGCTTGGAAGTTTTAAAGGATGCAATATCATCGGGGAAGATATTGTTGTTGATGAGAAAAGCATATATGCATTCCGTTAGAAGAAATGTAAGGATTTTGTACATTGTTTTAAGGCATGTTATAGGTTTGTAATTTTCAGGGTTTGTTTCATTATTTTTCGAGAGCCAAAAAAAGATATCATTGGCCAACCATTCTGGGGTCGTCTGTGGCTCCTTCATAATTGCGTTGTAACAAGAAGTTAGTTTCTTGTGTGAGTTTGTAAACACATTGAGCCAATAGTTTGGGATCTTAGCCATACCAGTTGACTTCAATTTACTGAACTTTTATAATATCAGTCTGGTATCTTCTAACCTCATTTGTCCCATATTTGCCCCTCTATAGGCTCAGTCTCCTTTTTTTTTTTGTCTATTAATCCATGGGGCATCACAGTTGTGATAGTTTTCCTTTGTCCAAATTATCCTCCAGAACCTAGAATTTCGTGCTCTGAAGGGACATCTCGTATTTTGATGGTGTTCTTTCTAATATGACTATAGAGCCTCTTTGGATTATTTTAAATCTTGCTCTGTTGTGTCTGGGGAGAGTTATTCTCTTTTGGTGCTTTATTATTTAACACACTCACCGGTAAAATTTCCACTTATTCCTTATTTCTATTTTTCTAAAATTTTCGTTGCGTCTTGCAACCATTTCAATAGTTATTGAAAAGGTTGCAAGACGCAACGAAACTTTTAGAGAAAATAAATAAGTAAATGAGTGGAAATTTTACCGGTGTGTGTTAAATAATAAAGTACTAAAAGAGTACGACTCTCCCCAGACACAACAGAATATGATTCAACACACGAACTCACATAAAGAATCTTTCAAAGCAAATCCAAAACCGAAATTAAATCATGCTATCTTTTAAGAACATGGATCGTTTTTCAAGGTGGAAAATACGCGCGGCTTTGACCTGCAGTTATTGCATTAACTTCTCCGCTACTTCAACAAACTGGTGTTCTGACTTCAATTCATATTTTCGCATTATCTTTCTCCCCTTTGATGGTTTTACATTATGATCGTTGCTTTAAGTTCTTCAATGATTCTATATCATATCGGGGAACATTGATTTGGTTTCTTGATTATTTTTGCCACGTTCGTCCTTTATAAGGAATTGTTACTTTTTCTTGTTATACGCCATTCATTTTGATGCAGATTGTAGCAGTAGCATAGAGTAAGGATGTGATGTTTAATTAGTTTTCGTTTATGATGGATTTAAGGACCATAGTTATTATTATTATTATTCAGTAGTTTTATTTTTATAACGTGCTTTCACTTCACTACCGAGCGCAGCTTTGTGTGCCATGGGTATGTGCTGTGGTTTGCTGTGATGCTCTTATGGTTACTGTATTGAAAGTGTTTTGCGTAGCATGTGTGCAGTGCCCAGTAGTGCTATTTTCTGTATGTTATATATATTTGTAAGTCCTGGTGTTTTCGTTATGTATTTGTCTGAATATTTTTTTATTATACCTAAGGCACCTACTATGATAGGAATTGTTTCTGTTTTTAGATTCCACATTCGAGTTACCTCTATTTCCAGGTCTTTGTATTTTGAAAGTTTTTCCAT
>NC_068985.1:14155196-14156937 GCF_001194135.2 Octopus bimaculoides
TATTATTATTATTATTATTATTATTACTATTATTATTATTATTATTATTATTTTATGTTTGACTTTTGTTTTGCATTTGTACAAGTTGGATCCAAGTCTCACCCAGAGACCTCAAGAGAAACAAGTTAGAAGTTCATGTAGGTGTTATGCCTAGAGTACCATATATTTGGATTTGTACAGTTTTGTTCAAGTGAATGTTTAAGAAACCATAAGAAAATTATGTGTTTGCTTTAAAATTTGAGATCACATAGACAGTATTTAACGTAGGATATGGGCAGTTCCCATGAGCACTATCTTTTGAACTTCAGCCATTTTGGGGTTTCCTGGAATCTGATCTAGGTAGTAATCAGTGGGGTTTCCTGGAATCTGATCTAGGTAGTAATCAGGTCTGATCTAGGTAGTAATCAGTCTGATCTAGGTAGTAATCAGATCTGATCTAGGTAGTAATCAGTTAGATATAGGTAGTAATCAGTTATTATTATTATTATTATTATTATTATTATTATTATTATTATTATTATTATTATTATTATTATTATTATTATTATTATTCAGTAGTTTTATTCTTATAGCGTGATTTCACTTCACCATCATTTTTTATAGTCAGGCTATTTTGTTCTTAAAAGGGTTGTATCTATCTATCTTTTCGCCATCTTTCTTGACTATTCATGGGTCAAAGGGGCACGCAACGTCAACTATGTAGCATATGTGGTGCACCTTGTCCACCACTACTAGGTCCGGTTCGTTATGCTCTAGCACCTGATCTGTTTGGATTAGGAAATACCAGAGGATTTTGCTAGTCTCCGACTCCGCCACTCTCTGCGGTTTGTGCTCATTCTACGTCTTGCTTCTCTCTAGTCCCCACTTTTCGCGCAGTTTCCAATGTAGCACTTTCGCTACCTGGTCCTGTCGCCACAAATTGTAGTGGTTTTGGGCGAGTCTAAGGTATTCGTTCGTGATTTGGGTAATGGTTACATCCACTCTATTGCAGATGCGGCATAGCGAAGACACTTGCTCATTCCACAGGTTGACCCTCCCGTTCGTGGCCAAAGCTTGATCCTGCACTGCCAGTATAGTGCTCTCGATCTCTTTTTTTAGGGTTCCTTTCATCAGTCAATCCCTCCTATTTTTTTCCAGCAACTTCTGTTGTAGCTACATGGAATTGATTGTGTAGTCCCTTCTTGTGTAAAACGTCTTCATGTCCTTTTTGTACTTCACTTTTCGTTTTACCTTTATTTTTCTCTGCTCTCAGTACTTCTTTGTTCCTAACTGTCACTAGCAAGGTTTCCTTACTTTGAGCTAGGTATCTCATTAAGCTCTCGAGTTCGATACGCACGCAGTCTTCCACACTTATCAGTCCCCTTTCTCCATTTGATCCCTTCATACATAGGCGATCAGTGTCTGCACGTGGATGATGGGCTCCATGCATCGTTAGGAGCTTTCTCGACTTCCTGTCAATCTTCTTTAGCTCTTTCTCTGTCCACTTCAGGATTCCAGCGCCATACCGAACTACTGCGACTGCGAGAGTTTATTGCCGATTATTATTATTATTATTATTGTTATTATTTTTAAGGCGGCAACTTAACCCCTTCTCTAAAATTGCTGGCCTTGTGCCAGAATTTGAAAGCAACGTTATCATCATCATAATCATAACCACCACCACCGCCGCCACCGCCGCCTCGGCCGCCTCCGCCTCGGTCGCCTCCGCCTCCGCCTCGGTCGCCTCCGCCTCCGCCTCGGC
>NC_068985.1:14157115-14157877 GCF_001194135.2 Octopus bimaculoides
TCGCCTCCGCCTCCGCCTCGGTCGCCTCCGCCTCCGCCTCGGTCGCCTCCGCCTCCGCCTCGGTCGCCTCCGCCTCCGCCTCGGCCGCCTCCGCCTCGGCCGCCGCCGCCACCACCACCACGACATGCTTTACTCGTTCATTCTCTCTTTCTAGTTTATATGTTAGGCCTGTTTTATTTTGTTGTATGAGTGTGACTCGTTTTGCTGTGTTTCTGGTTTCCCTCTACTGTTTCACTGGCGTAGAACACAGGCAACAAGTGATGCGTACTATTTTGTTGGAAGGTCATTGACCTTCGTATTGGTTGTGAGGTTTGTGACAAGTGTTACGATCTCCGGGGATGATTTTCATAGCTGGATCTAATCTAACGTTCTCAGTTTTAGTCTATTTGTCTCTGTAGTGTAGTAGCTTTAGCACATTACCAATCGTGGGAAACTCTCTGGACGGCACGCCTCACGAAAAATTACCTTCAGTCCTTTTAGCAACGCCGCCCGCCTGATCATGAGCTATGTCTCATGCGGTCCGAAAATGTTTTCGAAATTGGGATAGAAAAATTATGTTGTACCTTCTCGAAATTAAGATTGAAAATTAAATTATGTTGTACATCGTGAAGAAAGAATGTTGTCGGCTGTTAGAAGAGTCCAACAAGTTACTGGAACAATAGAAGAATTCGAGAACAGATGGAAAGAAAGTGGGTGTGTGGTAAGTAGCTTGCTTACCAACCACATGTTTCCGGGTTCAGTCCCGCTACGTGTCACCTTGGG
>NC_068985.1:14158225-14164762 GCF_001194135.2 Octopus bimaculoides
TGTGTGTGTGTGTGTGTCTGTGTTTGTCCCCACAACATCGCTTGACAACCGATGCTGGTGTGTTTACGTCCCCGTAACTTAGCGGTTCGGCAAAAAGGGACCGATGAAATAAATATCAGGCTTACAAAGAATAAGTCCTCGGGTCGATTTGCTCGACTAAAGGCGGTGCTCCAGCGTGGCCGCAGTCAAATGACTACAAGTAAAAGAGTAAAAGAGTAAAGAGTATATGGACAATTCATGCAACAAACTGAGGATGTTGAAAATAAAAAAATCCTGGTTGTGACTGGCGGAAACCTGAAACAAGAAACTGAAGCTTTTCAAGACAGTTGTCTGAATCTAACTCCATACACAATTTTATAATTCAGATGAAATCAGCAACAATTTTTAGTAGCTTTTCAAACAGGATGTTTATTGTACCTTGTATATAGTTTGAAGTCATTCATACAGAGGAGATGGTTTAGAGATGGTATTTTTAAAAAAACAAATGTGTTATTGAGGTCAGTACTTTTGTCATGGTTACAGGATTAATATTCTGTTTGCCTTGCAATAATATGGCTATTTTCCATCTTGGCATGACATTATAACAACCCAGGAAATTGACAGAAAAAAATAGACGCAACCTGCCTAAAAAACCTTGTTTCTAGATGTAGCCTTCTATCTTCAACGTCACCGGTATCGTAGCTAGAGGGAGGCACGAAGTGTATATATGTGTGTGTGTGTATAGAGGGTAGTCTGTATCAGACGATGATTTTATGGGGCGGTGCTTTTGGGTCAGTTGTATAAGGCTGTACAAGGAAGTGCTGAAAAGTTCCTGGCTTTAAGAATATCGCGAAGGGCCTGGTTGGAGGTCCAAACTTCCGAGTCCTTTTACAGGGTCTAGAAAATCTGAGAGACGGCTGCCATGAGTGTGTGAATCTGAGAGGGGAATATGTTGAATAAAATCATAATTAACTGATTCTCCTGTATTTTCTTTTACCCAAAGCCAGGAACTTTTCGGTGCCCCCTCGTAAAAGTTACATTGCAAGGGTGCGGGATGGGTTGCAAATACAAGGGTTTACTTCAGATGGCACACACTCTAACTACGTCACTGAACGCCACCATAGACGACTTCGCTTTACGTCAATCCAGAGTCGAAAAATATAAATACCAGTAATGCAATGAGATTGCACTTTAGGCTAAGTGCCTCTTCCTACAAAATATGTCACCCTGTGTCATTGTTGGGAATGAGTTTTCTATGAATATTCTGGTTTCCTAGGCAAGTGGCGTTGAGAACTGTGAAGTTCTTCTTGAACCGAGCCCATAAACCGAACCATTCTGTTGTACTTCTCGCTGATATCACTGGAAAATGATAAGAACCATCACATCACATTTTCTTAGAAAATAAGCCTGCCTTCTTGCAAGGTTAGCAATTTGAAGGGGAATGTCGATTACATCGACCCCAGTGATCAACTGGTACTTATTTTATGGATCCCAAAAGGACGTAAGGCAAACATCGGCCTCGGTGGGACTTGAACTCAGAACGCCAAGACGAACGAAATATTGCTAAGCATTTTTACCGGCGTGCTCAACGATTCTGTCAGCTCGTTGCCTTAATGTAAGAGAAAATATTACAAAAGTGAAAAGAAGTACTGTGATGGGGTTGTAAAATCCCTCGCAAGTCTAATCTCGTGGGTCATTTTCGAATCTCCGTCAGAAATCTTCATTTCACAGACGCTACAACTGATCTTTCGAAAGGTTTAAACATCACCACTTCTCTAATAATGATTTCAAATTTTGGCACAAAGCGCAAAGTGGCTGTGTGGTAAGTAGCTTGCTTACCAACCACATGGCTCCGGGTTCAGTCCCACTGCGTGGCACCTTGGGCAAGTGTCTTCTACTATAGCCTCGAGCCGACCAAAGCTTTGTGAGTGGATTTGGTAGACGGAAACTGAAAGAAGCCCGTCGTATATATGTATATATATGTATGTATGTATGTATGTGTGTGTATATGTTTGTGTGTCTGTGTTTGTCCTCCCAGCATCGCTTGACAACCGATGGTGGTGTGTTTACGTCCCCGTAACTTAGTAGTTCGGCAAAAGAGACCAATAGAATAAGTACTAGGCTTCCAAACAAGTTCTGGGGTCGATTTACTCGACTAAAAGGCGGTGCTCCAGCATGGCCGCAGTCAAATGACTGAAACAAAGTAAAAGGAGTAAAGTAAGCAATTTCGAGGGGTCGGGGCGGGTAAGTCGATTACATCAACCGTAGTATTACACTGGTGCATATTCTATCGACTCCGAAAGGAGGAATGGGAAAGTCGACCCCCAGCGGCATTTGAATTGGGAACATAAAGACAGATTAGACGCCACTGGGTATTTTGTCTGGCGTTCTAACGATTCATCTAGCTCGGCGCCTTCACTATTTCTCTAAGAATATCATGATTCGGAGCAATGTAAGGTTGAAATGAATTCCTTACATTAGTGTTTACAATCTGAGCTCAAATCACAATGTGGGCAGTCGATGAAATACTAGTATCGTAGTATCGATGGACTCCTTCCCCTCAAAATTACTGGTCTTGTTTCATGAAGGGCTTAAAGATTACTTAGGAACTACCACTGCACTTTACAACGTTTCTACAATCTGACTAGAAATGCGACTTACTTTTCTATTTTAAAAAAAAGAAGAAGAATATTCTATATTTTGTAAGCAATAGTACCGTTGGTTACAGGTTTCCAGTTAGCCTGTTACTGCTTCACTGGTTTTATGATGGCATCAGTGACAAAGGATTCTGTGTATAATTCGGTGGACAAGTTAATTTTAACCAAAAGTTGTTCAGATTTCTTTCCGAAATTTGCAACTTTTGTTTTTACATATCGGCAGCCAAAAGACGCACATACACCCAGTATGTGCTTGGGCGTAGGGACAACTGACGAAGGGGTATACTCTCTATGTTGCATGTCTCGTTTCTCTGTTTGTTTTTTTCGTTGTTCGAAAAATGTTCGTTTTCTATGTTTTCGTTTCTCATTGTGTTTAACGTTTTTTTTAATGTCCTGTACCCATATATGCATGTATGTATACATATAGATGTAGATATGTACATATATGTATGGATATATGCATATGTTTATATATTATTTATATTATTACACACACACACACGTGTACACACACACACACACACACGTGTACACACACACACGTGTACACACACACACACACACACGTGTACACACACGTGTACACACACACACACACACACACACACACACACATATATATATATATATATATATATATATATATCTGTGTGTGTGTATCCCCCACCAATGCTTGACAACAAGTGTTGGTGTGTTTACATCCCCGTAACCTAGCAGTTCGGCAAAAAATAAAAATTAAAAAATAAACCCCCAATACAATAATTACTAGGTTTAACGAAAAAGATTAGTACCGGGGTTGATTTGTTAGACTAAAATTCTTCAAGGCAATGTCCCAGCATGGCCGCAGTCTAATGACTGAGACAAGGATAAAAAAAGATACATATATATACATATACATACATATATATATATATATATATATATATATATACATATATGTGCGTGTGTGTGTATATATATATGTATATATATGCATATATATGTTTGTGTGTGTGTGTGTGTATATATATATATATATATGACGATGATGAATAATTCCATATATGCGTTGTGCCTTCCAAATTCCATTCGCAAGGCATTGGTCTATCTGAAGTTATGGTAGTAAAGTTATCGCGCCGCTGAAGGATCGAACGCGGAACCATATTGTGCTGAAGCAAACCTCTTATCCGCATAGTCACGACTGCTCTCCCAGGCCCTCCCTCATGGACCCTTTCCCCTCGAAATAAAAAAATGAAAATAAAATAAAATTAAAAAAAACCCTCAAAACATTTTGGTATACATACATGGTAAGTGATGATGTTATGTGTTAATGTTACGTACATCACAACCACACCCACACACACACACACACACACACATACACACACACACACGTACATGCTTGTCAATATATACATAGCAAAATCGAAATTAGAATGTAACGTAAAATTAGCAACGGCAGTAATTTCAATCATCGAAATTACGGCAATATAATGACGTATTTATATGTTTTATCGTTCGTTCCAGTTACTACTTAAATAATTGTTAATGTTATTATTAATAAACGTTTGTTATTATTCATATTCATCTTAAATTATAAATGATTTCTTTGTATGTATTTGAGGTTAGATGTGTTTACACGTTGACACCTCCACGCAGACGACACACTGGGATCGCCATCTTTCTTTCGTTCTTTCTTTATCTTCCCTCCTTCTCCGTTCTCCTTGTTTCACTTCATATTTCGGCTTTAGAAAAAGACGTAGATATCCGGATATTTTCACGTTTTAATTTGGATATTTTTTAGAACTTATTAACAGATCCTTTCATTGAAAGGAATTCGTAAAACGGTTCTAAACTCCAATGCTGTTCATCTTTCTCTCTTGATCGTTGCCTTTATTAATAGTGATTCAACCTTTACGAAGCACTCACTCTTGATGGTTTCGACAGACGGTCTGTAAACTTAAAGCTGAGTTTAACCGTTGGTTTGCTCACGATATTGTATTCTATTTGAAGATCTTCGTATAAGAAAGTTACTTCATATCTCTGCAAAATCTGGAATGGCAAAAACAAAAAACAAAGAAATAACATTAATTTTTCTACTTTTGTAAAAACACATAAATCCAAACACACACACACACACATAACCACATTCAGACATACAGTGACGTAGATAGAATATATGCTACCCGTGACAGTTTTTGATTTTGCAGATCCAAAACCTGGATTGTTTTAAAGGGTCGCACCCACTAGCGTAGCTAGAGTGTTGCCGCCCGGGGTGGTCCTTCCGTTTGCCGCCCCCGGACCTCACAAAAATCACATATTGCCCACAACAGACCCAAAAGTGCTGCCCCTTTAAAAGTGCGGTCCGAAGCGGACCGCCCCTACTGAAGCTCTTAGCTATGCTAGTGGTCGCACCAAAAAAAAAAAAAAGAAAAAGGAAAACAATTCAATTAAAGACAAAAATATATTTATAGAGGGAAGACCCCCCCCCCCCCAGGAGCCGCCAGAAAGAGGCTTGATGGCTGCATGAGACCCTAGGAGTCGCATTCGAGAACTGCTGTTGTACATAGTACACCTAAAAAATTACCGTGAATTTTATTTTAGTGCAGCCCGCTTCTCGGGAAAGGTTGCCCCTGTCTGCTTTACAAGCTTATACGGCAGACCCAAAGTGTCGGACCCCATAATAGCGTCACCCGAGACGCGACGCTCCCCACTCGCTACTCTGTAGTTATGCTGCTATGTTCGTGTCTCCATGAGAATAATTATGGATTCCATTCTTATTCTTTAAGTGTCCACAATTAAGTGGCACCATTACTGGAAATCTAAAACCTCGTTATTTGTACTTTGAACGGCGAAGTCTGAAATGACAATTTGCATATTCAATCTTAATACGTTCTGGCAAATTCGAACACAAATATACTAATCGCTGTTGTGTATGTCACAGAGCAACTTCTCCGTTTTATGACGACAACGTGTTCTTAACACACCTTGGCTCATCGGTGGAAGAGATTCTGAAACACTGGTGTTTGACATGGCACAAGGGTGTTTGTGTGGCTACGTGTAAATGTATAACAGTACCTCGTGAATAATTGGTAGTAACTTTATTCGCCACACAAAATATTTTCCATGTTGGTCTTGAATTAAAATTACACTAACAAAGTTTACGCATTGGAAGGACAATTCTGTTTTTATTCTAACAAAATAGTTGGAAATTCTGTTAAAAAAGCTGTCATGACAGGAGAAAATATCACAACGGATTAATGACTGCCAATCTGTAACCGCAGTCTGCGCGGTTGAATAAGGAATCGTTAGAACGACTGTTAAATGCAGCGAAGTGAGAAGATGGTTTGTATGACGGCGATCCTCGACAAACGGCGAGCAACGTGTTTTTCTGATCAGTTCTGATATCTGACAACCTATAAGAATTATTGTACGAAGTTTAATATTTTATTTATTTATTCTTTTCATAATACAGTTCTATATTTAAGATATATGTAAGAACTTTCCTACTTGTACAGATATTTCTACTTTATTCCTATTTCATCTTATTTGTATTGTTTACAAAGTAGGATAAGTTATTTGAATTTATAAAGACCTGAAAAGGGACTTCATTCTGAGTAGAATTTATCTTGATCGATTTATTGTGAATTGTACAGAATTTTTTTTACTATTATGTGGCCACGAAACGCGCGTAGTATACAATTCACTTTCTTTCTTATCAACTTACTAAACTGAATTAAATTTTTAATCTGTATTTTTTATTGATATTTATGGATTATAACTTTTCTTTTAGATTTTATAGATTTTTAAATTAGTATTTTGTAGAGTACCTTTTTCTTGATGGTGTCTGATCTCCTTCATTGCTTGAATTGCATTTTGGTGGTTCTTCTCTAAATTATTAATATATATATATATATATATA
>NC_068985.1:14164772-14168653 GCF_001194135.2 Octopus bimaculoides
GATCAACGGAACAGCCTTCTCGTGAAATTAACGTGCAAGTGGCTGAGCACTCCACTGACACGTGAACCCTTAACGTAGTTCTCGGGGAGTTTCAGTGTAACATAGAATGTGACAAGGCTGGCCCTTTGAAATACAGGTACAACAGAAACAGGAAGAAAGGGTGAGAGAAAGTTGTGGTGAAAAAATACAGCACGGTTCGCCGCCACCACCACCCTGCTGGAGGTTTAGGTGTTTTCGCTCAATAAACACTCACAACACCCGATCTGGGAATCGAAACTGCGAGTCCGCTGCTCTAGCCACTGGGCCATTGCACCTCCTATATATATATGTGTGTGTGTCTGTGTGTGTGTGTGCGCGTGTGTGTGTATGCATTTTAATAAGAAATCTTTTCATTACTTACCCTTACCACAGCCAACGATAATTCCTGTAAAGCAATTCTCTGACCAACACATGCCCGGGCTCCGAAACCAAACGGAAGAAATGAGTAGGGATGGTAGTTGGGGCGCTTCTCTAACCAACGTTCCGGTCGGAAATCCTCAGGATTGTCAAAGTACTTTTTCTGTTTTCCGGTCCAGCCATGGTGAAGAGACACCATCGTCTGAAAAAGGAAAAAGGACAAGATATAGCTGCTTGTAAATACGAGTATATATTTAATAGAAGGAGCCAGTGTTAAATACGAGTATATATTTAATAGAAGGAGCCAGTGTTAAATACGAGTATATATTTAATAGAAGGAGCCAGTGTTGTTAGCTTGAAGTATTGTGATGCAGCAGTAAAATATCAAATAATGAAAACGAAAGTTGTCCAACACCCTGATGAACAGAAAACCTACATGGACGCAAAATCTGTCGTTCGATCATTGATGAAGAAGTGGATGGGTGGGCAACATATTTTACTTGTATTTTCGGTGGTGGTGGCTGTGGCGAGGTTTGGTATTTGTTAATTTGAGAACTATTTGAGTAGAGAACTACTTGTGTAGAGAGCTACTTGTGTAGAGAGCTACTTGTGTAGAGAACTACTTGTGTAGAGCATTTGAGAACTGTTTGAGTAGAGAACTACTTGTGTAGAGCATTTGAGAACTGTTTGAGTAGAGAACTACTTGTGTAGCACTAACGAGATCACTTGCACACTTTTTACGGAAGGTTAAAATAAATATAAGCAATGTTTTAAACTTAGAAACTTAGAGAAAGCAAATGGTAAAGTAATGCTTAACTTCTTTTATTAATCATATTAGTAAATAACAGTGTTATGAATATTAATACTTTATTCACGACACTCAAACATCAGAGCATCGTTAGAACGTCAGGCAAAATGCTCATTATTATTTGTTTCGGTACGTCACGTTCTGAATTCAAATTCCGCCCAGGTCGATTTTGCTTTTCATCCTTTCGGGATCGATAAAATAAGCACCAGCTGTGCACTGGGGTTGATGTAATCGACTAGTTCCTTCCCACCAAATTACTGGCCCTGCATCAAAATTTGAATATGTAGTAAGTATAGATTATCCAAAGCCTTAAATTATATTTTCAAAAATGCTCGGCACATGTTTTAGATATCACTTGGAGAATTACAAGTGATGTTATCCGCACGAAAAACAGTTGTTAAGCTGGTGTTAACGCATTCATTGCAGGCATCATTGAAAGATAATAAATAAGTTGGTATTAACATATTAACTGTAGAAATCGTTAAAAAGATAATAGTTAAGATAGTGTTAACATATTTGCTGTTGGAGCTGTTAAAAAGATAATAGTTAAGTCAGTGTTGACACATTCACGACAGGCATCGTTAGAACGATAATAATTAACTGCAAGAGTTGTTGAAAAAATAATAGTAAAGTTGGCTTTAATATGGTTATGGGAAATTTCACCATAAATATTTTTGCCGTAGGAAAATTTGTTGTAAGAAATTTCGTTTTAAATAACTTCATTTTTTGCCTCATGTTTGACGTTGAACAAAGACTTGTTTATTAAATGCTTTTATAAAATCCTTTATCATTCTTGCCTTTTTATTAAAAGAAATTGCGGATATTTTTTAAAATGGGGGCCACATTTTTCATTAACGAAACACTTTGAAACTTGGAACACTGGTAGAATGTGTCATATAAAACATCTTTTTCTCTTAGTCTTCTTTAAAAAAAAAGAAATCCATAAATTATTCCATGTTAAAGTTGTCGTATTTCTGTAATTTCAACCAATCACTGACGTCCATTCAGCCGATATACATTAAGTGCCGACTACATAAACAAACGATTCTGAAACAATTAACCCTAACTCTAACCCTAACCCTAACCTTAGGGTTAGGGTTAGGGTTAGGGTTAGGGTTAAAGCAAATTTAAAATGAAAAAAGCAAATAAAACGAAGAATCGTTTGTTTATGTAGTCGGCACTTAATGTATATCGGCTGAATGGACGTCAGTGATTGGTTGAAATTATCGAAATAAGACAATTTTTTACATGAAATAAATTCGAATACAAAAATATTTTTCTGTTCTATAACACAAAATAGGTAAGTATACGAAGTTTGAAAGTCTTTCGGTACCAAACACGACGTAAAACATTAATGAAAAATGTGGCCCCCGTTTTAAAAAAGATCCGAAATTGCTGATATTATACGCTTTATCATTACTGTAGATACGGCGAATTTTCACATACGGCGAATTTTCTCATACGACGAATTTTCACATACGGCGAATTTTCTCATACGACGAATTTTCTTATCGGAAATTTTCCGGACACGCTTTTACACATTTGTTGCTGAGATCGTTAAAAAAGTTAACCAGAAATAAATATGTCACTTTGAGTTATTATTCTCTTAATAATCCTGTTTTTATACCCATACAATTGAAAACGGGTGTGGCTTAGTGACTCATAATTATAAAGTCATGACTTTAATTCTTAGACAGAGCAACATGTTGTGTCATGTGGAAAGCATTTTCATTACACGCTGCTCCAGTTTACTCAGCTTCGTATGAATAGCAGTTGACACGGTACAGCTCTCCCTTCATTCAGCTGTTATAACCTCAATGTCCTGTTGAAATAAGGGTGAGGGGACCGAGAGAGTGTTCATATCTACTCGCGATTACATAGGTACCTTACGAGGTGACAGTACTAGACAGCGATGTGCATTAAGTACAAACTTGTTACCGGTTTAAATATGCTTGAAGCATGTTTGAACCCGTAAGAAAGTAATTCTCTGTATTTTCTCATGGAGAAAATTTCTTTCTGTCAACAAATGGCTGTAAATACACCGAGTCAGCTCACAGCGACCCCTAACTAGACTGTTGGGTGCATGCAGTTTGAAGTGGTTATCTCCCCTCCAGCAACAGAGACCAGGCAGACGCTACGAGCTGTCATGAGTGATAGGTCACTCTTACGATATTCTCGTCATTGTTTAATGACAGGCTGCACTATTCAGCAGATCGCCGTGAATTAAATACAGGGTGTCAGCGTTAAGCAATGATGAACATAAATACAAACTTGTTATCAGTTTAAATATGCTTGAGGCATATTTGAACCCGCAAGAAGGCCATTGACTGTATTTTGTCTCGGAGAAAATTTCTCGCTGTAGACAAATAGGTACTTTATATAATTACCGAAAACGGGGTACATACTACCAAGCTATATTCGCTTACGAGGGACAGTTGGTCGTATACCAACCAATGCACAACTTTTATACAGGCGTAGGAGTGGCTATGTGATAAGAAGTGTGCTTCCCATCCACATGGTTCTGGGTTCAGTTCCACTGCGTGGCACCTTGGGCAAGTGTCTTCTGCTATAGCCTCGGGCTGATCAGAGCCTTGTGAGTAGAATTGGTAGAAGGAAACTGAAAGAAGCCCGTCGTATATATATATATATATATATATATATATATATATATATATAT
>NC_068985.1:14168683-14169967 GCF_001194135.2 Octopus bimaculoides
TTTGTATGTATGTATGTATGTATGTATGTATGTATTTGTGTATCTGTGTTTGTTCCTCCACCATCGCTTGACAACCGGTGTTGGTGTGTTTATGTGCCCGTAACTTAGCGGTTCGACAAAAGAGACCGATAAAATCAGTACTAGGCTTACAAAGGAATAAGTCCTGGGGTCGATTTGTTCGACGGAAGGCGGCGCTCCAGGATAGCCGCAGTCAAATGACTGAAATAAGTAAAAGGATAAAATAATTTATTTTATAATTCTCTCGGATGACGTCATAATGGTTTCTAATTTAGATTAAATGCCAGAAATTGTATAGGACGTAGCTAGTCGATACTATCAATTCCAGTACTTGATTGATACTTTATTTTATCAACCCTGGGAGGTATGAAAAACAAAGGTGATCTCGACGGGATTTGAACTAAGGAGCAAAGAGTAGAAAGAAATACCGATTGTCAGCTCAGCTTTTCCTCTGACGAGATCATAATAAGGCTTAAGCATGTTCGCAGTTGTTTCCCATGCTTGTGAACGTAATTCAAATGTTATGAGTCATTGATTAATGAAGTCGTTTCTCTCTCCGTCCGTCCATCGGTCCGTCCGCCTGTCTGTCTGTCTATTATAAAGGTTTTAATGATTCCGATATTAAATACGTCAACACTAACATAACCAAAAGGCGAATTGATTTGGTTCAGAAGGCTGGAAGTGATGGGTTGATGTCATTTATTTGTCATTCATTGATGAGAAACCACTTCCAATGATTTTAGTTCGTAAAGTATTAGCAATTGGAACGTTCATGCTTATTTTAACAAACCGTAACGGCACAACCTCTGTCGTACGAAATATTGAAAAAAATAACAAATAGGCTATTGATACAATTGCTTACAATTCAGGATCAGTTCAAATTATTCGCAAACGGGTGATAAACTTTGGAAGCTCTCTGCAAGCCAGCAGGAAAACCTATGTGCAACCGCTTGAACTGTTAGATATTGCAGATAAATGTCTCATGCAATCTTCTATTGATTTAAAGAAGGAATGAAGTAGAAAAGAAAATTCCATTAAAGAGGGAATGCCTTTAATCACATTTTGGATGTTGTGATATTGATGTTTTATTTTTTTTTATCTCTCTTTCGGCATCGTGTAAGCGGTATAACCGCAATGGCGAATTGAATCTGTGATGCAGAGCCAGTCCGCCTGGGAAGCAAACACATAGAACACGGTGCTCACCGGTAGATTAAACGATGAAATAATGGTTTCAAATTTTCGCACAATGTCAGCAATTTCAGGGGG
>NC_068985.1:14169977-14171248 GCF_001194135.2 Octopus bimaculoides
CGGGCGGTTGGAGTAAGTGTTCAACTGGTATTTATTTTAATCGGCACCGAAAGGATGAACGGTGGCATTTGAACTCAGAACTTAAAGACGGACGAAACGCTGCTGAGCATTTTCTTCGGTGTGACAGCGATTCTACCAGTTCGCGACCTTAATAAAACGATGAAATTATAGCAGCAATACTACTACCACTACTACTACTACTACTACTACTACTACTACTACTGATTATAATAATAATAATATGATAGAAGTGTGGATACGAGGTAACGGGTGCTTGGTACTAACATACACCGGAAATGGTAATGAACGAAAAGGGGAAGGCAAAAATCCTCTGGGATTTTGATTTCCAGATAGACAAGGTGTTAGAGCACCGAAAGCCGGATATAGTAACCTTTAGGAGGGACAAGTGGAGGTGCGTGGCTTAGTGGTTAGGGTGTCAGCATCATGATCGTAAGATTGTGGTTTCGATTCCTGGACCGGGCGACGCGTTGTGTTCTTGAGCAAAACACTTCATTTCACGTTCCTCCAGTCCACTCAGCTGGCAAAAATGAGTAACGCTGCTATGGACTGGCGTCCCGTCCGGCTGGGGAACCCATACGCCATTGAAACAGGGAAACCGGGCCCACGAGCCTGGCTAGGCTTTAAAAGGGCGCATCTATTATTTTTATTTTTAGGCGGGACAAACAAGAGTGCCCAGTAATCGACGTGGCATATCATGAAAGAAAGAGAAAAGATCGATAAGTATGGAGACCTGAGAATTGAGATCGGCAAAATGTGGCAGCTACGGGAATCAAGCATAAAGGTTGTCCTTGTTGTCATCGGAGCAGTGGGTTCAATTCCACGCAACCTGAAGAAACGTCTGGAAACTTTAGAAATACCCTACAATCTAGGGGCATTGCAAAAATCAGCATTACTTGGAACTGCAAGCATATTGCGTGAAGCACTATCTGTCTGAGGTCCGTGTTGTGACTTGATAGACAGTACAAACCCCCGCTAGACACAGTTTCTCCACTCAACAACATAACGATACTTCATACTGTGCGACGTCCTAATTAATAATAATAATAATAATAATAATAATAATAATAATAATAATAATAATAATAATAATAATAATAATTTATTACAAACCCCAGCTGGTATTTGGTAACCGGAACACTGGATATCTTTTGTGATAAATCTACCAAGAGATGGCACCACCGGCGTTATTCTGGAAAGAAAGAAAAAAAGAAAAGAAATCGATGAAAAAAAGGGTAAGTGAATTTATATAC
>NC_068985.1:14171602-14172601 GCF_001194135.2 Octopus bimaculoides
TATATATATATATATATATACGTGTGTGTGTGTGTGTGTGTGTGTGTATTTGTCTCCCCGCCACTATCACTTGACAACCGATGTAGGTGTGTTTACGTCCCCGTAACTTAGCGGTTCGGCAAAAGAGACCGATAGAATAAGTACTAGGCTTACAAAGAATAGGTCCATGAGTCGATCTGTTCGACTAAAGACAGAGCTCCAGCATGGCCACAGTCAAATGACTGAAACAGATAAAAGAATAAAAGAATTTGCTGAACTGTGTATTTCCACCCGCAGATGCTATGGTATCAACTGTACCCTCGAAACAAATGGTTCTGTACTTCCGCAACAGCAATTCAGCCGGTTCTCTTTAATGCTTTGAAAGGAAAGTTAATTATGTATATACATTCATACATACAACAATTTTCTGTTTTAATGTGAAGTTCGGAAGATTGGTGAAGTTTATTTTCAGTGACCAGAGTGTGAAAATATACGAGGGCATTTATATGAATCAAAATATACAGTAATCCTACGGCATATCGCGGTTCACCTATCGCGGTTCACCTATCGCGATTTGCTTATCGCGGTTTACCTATCGCGGTTTACATATCGCGGTTTACCTATCGCGGTTTATTATTTAAGCTTACGTAGATTCCTCTGTGGTGCTGTTTTGCATTTATAATAAAATAAATAGATACAAATTATAAAAAAAGTAAATAATAAATATAGAAATAGTAATAGTAAATAAATAAATAAAAATAATAAATAAATAAATAATAAAAATGATTAGTGAATATATAAGTAATAAAATAAACAAATAAAATAAATGACTAAATAATAAAAATAATTAATAAATAAAAGCAAAAATAAATGAAATAATAAATAAATAATAAAAATAATATATAAAAAATATACAGTATTGTTTCTACTTCGCAGATTTTCACCTTTGTCGGTGGGTTTTGGAACGTAACACCCGTGATAGTCGAGGGATTATTATATATAGGGATATAAAGGGATTAC
>NC_068985.1:14174120-14174591 GCF_001194135.2 Octopus bimaculoides
CATCCTTTCGGAGTCGATAAATTAAGTACCAGTTACGCACTGAGGTCGATATAATTGACTTAATCCCTTTGTTTGTCCTTGTTTGTCCCCTCTGTGTTTAGCCCCTTGTGGGCAATAAAGAATTATATACATAGGGATGCTTGTATCAGCATGAGTATATATCTGTGGGCGTATGTGAGTATGTGTGTACTCGTGTGTAATTGCGTATACTCGTAACTGTGTTTGTATATATATATTCATGCACCCATGATCTGCCGGTTTGCCTCGGTTCCTAATTCCATTATTCCTTCCTTCATAATATCTTAGCCTGTCCAGGCGGCGAGCTGGCAGAAACGTTAGCACGCCGGGCGAAATGCTTAGCAGTATTTCGTCTGCCGCTACGTTCTGAGTTCAAATTCCGCCGAGGTCGACTTTGCCGTTCATCCTTTCGGAGTCAATAAATTAAGTACCAGTTGCGTACTGGTGTCGATC
>NC_068985.1:14177583-14180303 GCF_001194135.2 Octopus bimaculoides
GGACATAATGGAAATTAATACGCATAAGTCAAATGTTGTTACATCACTACACCACATATGGAAAATGACATCGCTTCGCACGCCTGTGTTTTTCCTAAACCTTGCACCATAACACCCTCAAGCATTTCAGACCCTACTGCTCTGATTTCTCTATTGATGTTCTCCTTCAGTTGCAGCAGGGTCTCCGGTTTGTTGACATAAAACCTCTCTTTCAGGTATCCCCACGAGAAAAGATTCGGGCTAGTCTAGTCTGGGGAACGCGAAGGCCAGTTGACATTGCCGTAACGAGAGATTATTCTCTCTCCAAATCACTGTCGTAGCAACTGCATTGTTTCTGTTGCGGTATGAGCAGTTGCCCCACCTTGCTGGAACCATGTGTGAGGTCTACTTTGAATGACCTTCACGTTCCCCAAACTTGACTATCTCAGAAAGATAGGGTTTACGTCAACAGACCGGAGTCCCTGGTGCAACTGAAAGAGAACATCAATACAGAAATCAAAGAAGAGGGGTTTGAAACTCTTGAGGATGTTATGGGGTGCAAGTTTTGAAAAGAGCACTTGCTTGTCTTATTCATTAGACTGCGGCCAAGGTGTGTGTGTGTGCGTGCGTGCGTGCATACGTGCATATATATGTATGTATACGTTCGTATATGTCAGTATTCGTATTGATGTATATATATATTTGTATTTATGTGCTATTTGAGTGTATTCCACTGATGAAGGCAGAGCATTTCTTATGCAGAGCCATTACTGGAATTATCGCAGTAATTTTTTTGCTAGTTTATTTTGTCTTTTGGCTTCTCTCCTGGGGCTGTATGAACATTTAATGTGGTTTTAGAGTCAAAGTTTGACTGCTATTTCAAGCATGGTGGTATCTCTTAGATACCCTAAATTATAAGTTTTATAAGTTTTATGATAATTATTACCTTTGAAGTTTTTATTCCCCTGCTGGCCACCTGATAAGATCGGGTATTTTGAATAACGATCTTATCCTTATTTATATAAATACATATCGTTGTGTATGTATGTATATTTGTGTGTATTTCTATAGTTTGAAGCTCTGTACACTGTGTCGCACCTTAGGGAAGTGTCTTCTTCAATAGCTTCGTGCATGACAGGTAGAGAGCACGAGAGAGATGTAAATAGAAACAGAACAAATACAGTTATTTTGCAATTTAGCTCGTTAGCTAGATAGAAACTGTCAACTGAGCAAGATCAGAACGAATGAAAAAATTTGTTTTCAAAGCAAAGTAATGTTTGCACTTGTAAAGAAACATTTAACTCACCTTAAAGTCTCTTTTATCACAGATCTCAGGTAAGACATTGATCGAATATCAGCTGATAATGTCTCTGGACTCTGACCAAAGTCTTTGACTTCTGCGTAAAGTTTCTCTTGAACGTGTTGGTTTTTTGATAATTGGTACAGCAGAAATGCAAGACTGTGGCCTGTCTGGTGAAATAAAAATGTCATTAAACAGAAGTACAAAGCATTCTTAGAGTAATCTTACGCAGATGAGAAAAAGAAAAACAACTCAACGAAAGTAAGCTAGTTAGACTGTCATAAAACCTATAAGCAGTCACTTGATCTATTAAAAATGGACATCAAAATATCACCCCCATATCATATTCTACCGCATTGAAAGGCAGACATCTTAGAACATGAAATTCTAAACACATTCTATCCAAAAATACGTGATGAATACATACCTTTTACTTGTTTCAGTCATTAGACTGCGGCCATGTTGGAGCACAGCCTTGAAGAATTTTTAGACGAAAGGATCAACACCAGAACTTATTTTTTTAAGGCCTTGTACTTACTCTATTGGGCTTTTTTGCCAAAACCGCTAAGCTACGAGAACGTAAACACACCAACACTAGTTGTCAAGCAGTGATGGAAGACAGACACAGGCACAAAGACACACACACACACACACGCGCGGTTTTCTTTTAGTTTCCGTCTAACAAATCTACCCACAAGGGTTTGGTCGACCGGTGGCTGTAGTAGAAAACACTTGCCCAAGATGCCATACAGTGGAACTGAACCCAGAACCATGGAGCTGGGAAGCAAACTTCTTACCAAACAGCCACACCTGCACCTAGCCACACTGCCACTCCCAGAAATTCTTTGTTCAATAAGTCTAACAAATTACAGCAGTCACAAACCAATCAAGTTACCGCAATGTCAGGCGTAGGTAACCTCTTTTCGAGCAGCGGGCCTCATGGGACATGCCTCATTATCAGGTGGGCCGCAGTACTAAAAAAATTCAAGGTAAATTCATAGAGTTCTGAGGTCTGCAGTTTGCCCATGATTACTTAATGCCATCATTCGCCTTGCTGGATATAGTAGAGTAATTTGCCTCAATTTCCGTCATAAATAGTAAAAGAATCATCGAGCCAACGAGGGATAGTCGTTACAGCAGTCAGATAGAATTTTGAGGTAATCGTTCAGCTCTCTGCACTCAGAGAGTTCAAATCCCTCGGAGCTCAAATTTGCCTTTTATCTTTCCAGAGTAATTCAAAAGGTCACACTCTGGCTCTGCCTCAGAATTAGGTGTTTCTAGAATGCTACTTACAGGTTAATTCAAGAGCAGGTTATTTGGTCGATCAAACAACTGAATCCTTATCATTGAACGACACTATCTATCTATCGCTCAATCAATCAATCAATCACTCTATCTCCCGCTCTATCTATCTATCTATCTATCTATCTATCTATCTATC
>NC_068985.1:14180403-14181900 GCF_001194135.2 Octopus bimaculoides
CTATCTATCTATCTACCTATCCATCTGTGTACGCGTGTCTATATATTCTAAAAATAATCTCAGTATCAGTCTCACTAGATTATACACCTCAACTGCAAAACTTGAACACTTTGCCAAACAGCGCTCAGAGAAACTCGAATTCACTTAACACGTCCTGATTTTGTAAAAGTACATCTAACACAAGATGTAACTTTGTAGTAATACAGCTAAATTCCCTTCATAACACAAACAACTAACACAAACACATATATCTCACAAAGCCAAAAACAACAACTCTTTCCTAGACACCACTCTGTTTCACACACACACACACACACACAACATTTCCTTAGGCCACCTACCAATTATTATCTCAGCACATTCACAGATCAATGAAGAAAGGAAAAATACGTTTATTCACTTCAAAAAAATCGCATGGGACGTGTTCCATCATGAAACAGAATCAAAGTTTTCTGAAATCAATAACATTACAAACCACCAACATAGACACTGTAGTACGTACAATACAATGAAATAATTAAGAATGAGTCCAACACGTCAGCATAACAAATACAAAACAAATTTGTACGTTTGAAATAACAATCTCGCTATATAAGGGTGAAAACCTCAAACGCAATACACTTATACCATATTCAATGAAAATAAAGATGAAACGAAGAATGAACGAAGTAAAACGTAGAATGAAATATAGTAAAGATTCTGGCAAACGTTTGTATTCAATATAAAATATAGCGTAAGATAAAATAAAATAAAATAAAAAATTGTTAACGCCATGCAGATTAATTAACGTAGCCGACAACAGCCACATCGCACTGCATGTTAGGAAAGAGAATCTCAGATAACTAACGTATCCACGCCTCGACACCAAATAAACATCCTGATCGCATATTTAGCTCTCAAATAAGGCAGGTAAACAAGACTATCAGAATACTGATGCGCAAAGTATGTGTGTGTATATATATATATAAACACACATACCTTTAAACACTTCAAACAATATATACATATATATATATACATGGTCGTCCACATATACACAATAACGCTCATACACACACATACACATACATATATACACGCACACATACGGATATGTATGCTCACTCACATATATACACATATACAAATATATGTTCATATAAAAACACGCACGCGTATACATACACAGATGACTGTGTGTGCATACATGTATATTCACATATCGCCTGAGGAGGAAACAAAACGAGATCTCATAATGCAAGAAAACGGGTGCATAACCAAGTACCTGCTAGACCGGAGAACTACGTTGCATGGAAACAATTGTAGTGATTAAAAAATAAATGTCCAGCCGTACTCCTTGTTGACTCCAAATTTTTTCAATTATCTATCTATCTATCTATCTATCTATCTATCTATCTATCTATCTATCTATCTATCTATCTACAAGGTGTGTTAAAAAGTATCCGGCTTTATATTTTTTTTTCGCCAAAACTAATTATGTGTGGGCAAAATACTTTG
>NC_068985.1:14182527-14185243 GCF_001194135.2 Octopus bimaculoides
TATATACATATATACATATATATATATATATATAATACATATATATAATACATATATATATATACATACATATATATATATAATGCATATATATATATATATATATATACACATACATATATATACATATATACATACATATACATACATATAGATACATACATATATATATATATATACATACATATATATATATGCATATATATATATATATACATATATATATATATACATATACATACATACACACATATATATATTTACATATATATATACATACATATATACATACATATATACATACATACATATATACATACATACATATATGCATACACATATATATGTTTAATGTTCCACTCGTTTCAGTCATTGGAATCCAGCCATACTGGGGCATCGCCTTTATAAGCTTTGTGTTGATAGCGTTTATTTGTAATGTTTGTGAAATTAAGGTCGGCAACAAGTCGCTTCCCTTTGTAAGCAGCTCCCTCGTTGAGTCGCAGCGGATGTATTTTATGTGTTTTATACAGCTTTTATGGCTCACTCTTCCTTCATTTGACAGTTGTGGACCAAGAACTACATTACGTCACACGTTGTTTAATGAAAGGTATAATTAATTAGTATAAATAATAGGAAAAAAAGAAAACAGGAAGTACAATCCTTACCGTGTCTACACTTGCGAAGAGCATGTCGCTGATAAAAACAATAAATTCTTCGTCATCTAGAGGCAGAATAGGTCGGAGCAGAGGCGCATCATGGACTGTTAAGGAATTTTGAAGGATAACTGATGCTCTTGAATAGACTTTTGATAAACTGAAATAAATAAGAATAAACTGAAATAAGCGAAAATAAACAGGCTCAAGGCAGACTTTGAAGAAGAAGAAGAAGAAGAAGAAGAAGAGAGAGAGAGAGAGAGAGAGAGAGAGAGCGAGAGAGAGAGAGAAGGAGAGCAAGTCACTGGAGAGGACGCGAAAGCGATGAAAGGATTTTGCTTAACAAAAAGCCGATTGATTATTCATTTAACTAGTACAGTAAACGAACGATCGCTCTGTTATTTGGTTGGATATTTAACCAATTCATTAACAATAATGATCCTCTCAAGACACAACAAGAACATGTTTTTGATTCTATAAATATATTTAGTGGCGAGATGGAAATCTTTAGGAGCAGGCATGGACAACCATTTTCGGCAAAGGGTCTGCATGAAATATATCTCATCAATAGGGGGCTCATACAACAAAAAAGAAATAAGGTTAATTTTTCGTTAGGCGTATACATTTAGGAGGTCCCAGGAGTCGAACTTTGCCAATGGCAACTTTAGGGAGTCAGCTACAATATCTGCTGTATATGTTTCGTCTTTTCGTGCTCGGAGCTTAATCCTTAGAACCGTCGATTACGCTTTAGCGGGCGCAATTTCGCTTGACTATATTCATGGAAAATACAAAATCGGGCAACCACGTGGTTTTGTGTTTACGGCTTTGCTAATTGATAGAAACATTTTTCAGTCCTATTTTTCAGTCCTATTTTCATATTTTCAGTCGTAAACACAAACCCATGGAGCCAACCACTTTTGCGTTTTCCAGTAGTAATATCGAATGAATTCGTGTCTACTGAAGCGTACTCAAGGGTTCAAAGGATCAAATTCCGCTACTTCTTTTAATCTTTTATTCTTTTACTTGTTTCAATCATTTGACTGCGGCCATGCTGGAGCACCGCCTTAAGGGGTTTTAGTCGAAGAAATCGCCCCCAGTACTTATTCCTAGTAAGCCTAGAACTTATTCTATCGGTCTGTTTTGCTGAAGTTACGAGAACGTAAACACACCAATATCGGTTTTCAAGCGATGGTGGAGGGACAAACACTAACAAAAATACACACACACACACACATATATATATATGATGGGTTTCCTTCAGTTTCCGTCTGCCAAATCCACTCACAAGGCTTTAGTCGGCGGTCCGATTTTATCGAGGGCAGCCATTTTGGGGGAGGGGATAAGCCTATTACTTATTTCTTTACCGCCCACAAGGGGCCAAATATAGAATGGAGAAACAAGGGATTAAGTCGATCACATTGACTCCAGTACGTAACTGGTACTTAATTTATCGACCCCGAAAGGATGAAAGGCAAAGTCGACCTCGGCGGAATTTGAACTCAGAACGTAGCGGCAGACAAAATACCGCTAAGCATTTCGCCCTGCGTGCTAACGTTTCTTATTTCTTTATTGCCCACAAGGGGCTAAACATAGAGGGGACATACAAGGACAAAGGTATTGAGTCGATTACATTGACTCCAGTGCGTAACTGGTACTTAATTTATCGACCCCGAAAGGATGAAAGGCAAAGTCGACCTCTTCCTGTGTCAATCTCGGCGGAATTTGAACTCATAACGTAAAGACTGACGAATACCGCTAAGCATTTCGCCCGGCGTGCTAACGTTTCTGCCAGCTCGTCGCCTTCCTATTACACCGACCCCTGTGTTTCACTGGTAGTTATTTTATTGACTCCCAAAGGATGAAAAGCAAAGTCGACCATCGGCGGAATTTAAACTCAGAACGCAGCGACGGGCGAAATACCGATGATGATGGTGATGATGGTGATGATGATGATGATGACGACATGAAAAAAAAAAACACTTACTATCGTATAGAAGATATCGATTCACTGAATACCTTCATTGTAGGTGTGTTAATTAATTTATACCAAGGTAACTGTTTTT
>NC_068985.1:14185701-14186163 GCF_001194135.2 Octopus bimaculoides
TTGGAAAGTAGCAGCCGCGATAATCCAGGGATTCGTGGCACTCCGTCGGTCACGACGACGAAGGTTCCAGTTGATCCGATCAACGGAACAGCCTGCTCGTGAAATTAACGTGCAAGTGGCTGAGCACTCCACAGACACGTATACCCTTAGAGTAGTTCAGCGTGACACAGAATGTGACAAGGCTGGCCCCTTTGAATTACTGGTACAACAGAAACAGGAAGAAAGAGTGAGAGAAAGTTGTGGTGAAAGAGTACAGCAGGGTTCGCCACCATCCCCTGCCGGAGCCTCGTGGAGCTTTAAGTGTTTTCGCTCAATAAACACTCACAATGCCCGGTCTGGGAATCGAAACCGCGATCCTACGACCGCGAGTCCGCTGCTCTAACCACTGGGCCATTGCACCTCCCCAATTGTTAAGATATTTTGTGTATTATACAGGGTATTCAAAAAGTCTTTTCGCAGTAA
>NC_068985.1:14186173-14187702 GCF_001194135.2 Octopus bimaculoides
AATATTTATAAGATGGCATAAGACTACAAAAGAATATATTAGACTTTACAAGACTTTAAAAAACTTTATAAGAGGTTTTGATTGTGTCGTCCTTTATTTTCAATACATAAGTTGACTCTTCTACACATGTTTCGAAATATATCTTGGAGAGTCTGACGCGGTATGGACCCTGTGGAGGTTATGATTGCGTCTTTTAGCTCATTAATGGTTTTCGGGCGATTCTTGTATACTGATCCTTTACTTGCTCCTCAGAAAAATAGCCAAGCTGTGTTAAATCAGGTGTTCTTGGTGGCCGTAACAAACGGAGTGCCACGATCTTAACAATTTCTGAATACAATCCTTAATGATATTTAATTATAGAAATATAATACTTTCTACTATAGGCACAAGGCCTGAAATTTGGTGGCGGGGAATAGTCAATTATATCGACCCCAGTTTTTCACTGGTTCACTAGTTCACAATTTATCCACCCCAAAATGATGAAAGGCGAAGTCGAGGGTTTGAGAAGCAAACATTATTCCAGTGACAAGGAAGTGAAAACTGTAGTGAAGAAGTGGCTCAAAGAACAGTCAACAGAATTTTACGGGGCAGGGATACATGCTCTCTCATTCGAAGGTGGAACATTGCTATTGAGAGAAACGGTGACTATGTTGAGAAGTAAGGATGTGATCCACAGAGGACCAGCTTCATTTTGATGTATGATACAGGTTCCTGTCCTAAACAAAATGGCATCACGTTTTGACTCACCCTCGTAATTTTTTGTTTTAATCTTAGAATTAAATGGTTTTGATTTACTATGCGGTGACTTTTGGCCACCCCTGTATATATGATGGACTCTCCCGTCGAATACGACGTATGGGTATTTAGTTTTTTCCGAAGGACTCTGCACAAATGGTTTGTTTATAGGGATCAAATGTTTGTGTCGCACATTGGCTCACTCTCGTCATCAAATTGACGTTACCTGAACAGGTGCAACAGGTGTACCACGCGTCAGATGTCGAAGTGATCGCAGAACAGCGTAAGATGAAGTGCTTTGCTCAAGAACACAACACACCACCCAGTCTTGGAATTGAAACCACGATCTCGCGATCGTGAGTGCAACACTGAATCACTAGGCCATACGCTTTTCTCTCTTTCTTTCTCTCTCTCACACTCTTCTGTATCTATCTATCTATCTATCTATCTATTTATCTATCTATCTATCTATCCACACAAAAGGAAGATCAAAGAGGCTAAATCGGTTAAGCAGAAACGGACTTCACACACACACACACACACACACACACACACACACATGCGTGTCTGTATGTGCGTGTGTGTGTGTGTGTGTGTGTGTGTGTGTGTGTGTGTGTGTGTGTGTGTGTGTGTTTGTGTTTTTGTTCCTCCACCGCTTGACATCCAGTGTTGGGTTGTTTACGTCCCCGTAACTTGGCTGCTCCTGGCTGAAGAAAAATTACGTACTGGGATCGATCTGTTCAATTTCAACCCTTCAAGAAGAAACCCCGGCATTTTGCAGTTCAGTGACTGAA
>NC_068985.1:14188489-14190913 GCF_001194135.2 Octopus bimaculoides
TTTGACTTGCGGACCCCTTTATATTTCAGGCTTTACCTTATAAACGCTTATGAAATTTATACATAAATATTTGCTTAAAATAACATATATTTTTACATTTATTTATTTAACAGTATTTAACAAATAGGTTTATTGTCAATTAAAAGATTTCGATTAAAAAGCATATATAAAATCAAATTGCCCATAAAAAGTATTTGCTGTCCACGGACCCCCTGTGGTCCGCGGACTACAGTTTGAAAACCTAGTAAGAGTGTAATATGGTCGAAGAACCTTTGTCTGATCTTCGTTAGTTCACAAAGCCAACACCGTCCTATATTATACTCCATTTGTCTACGTGCTAGTTAGCATCCAGCTCACACATATTTCGGTGCAGTTTTGCTTATTCCGGAATTGGGTTGTATGCTCTTTTCTTTCTTCCTGTTCATACATATGTATGCGATAATTAGTTTTACATTTTTTTTCTCTCAGTTTTTGCCCCGAGCAGAGCTAACATGTCAAACCAGACAATGTAAGCCTTGTGTTTTTTTTGTGTGAAGGCTTCTTTGTCTGCGACTGAATGCATTACGCAGGAGCTCATCACTCGGGCGATAGAGACAACTCTCTTCTTGGTAGCAACAGTAGTACAACTCACAGCTCACCACCACTACCACTGGTGGTGGTTGCGGTTGGAAGTGTGGTCGACACGGCTGATGCTGGTCACAGTGTTCGTTGCGCCAACTCACCTCTGGTGTAGGCGGTGTGGGAAGTAGTATTCTATCCATTGCTGCTGACACCACTTCAGTTTATATCGCTGCTATTGGTACTTGCGGTTACGAATGCATCAGCTACTCGTCCTTTTGTTTCTGCTGCGTGTATTTTAGTCACAACAGTGATGTTATTTGTAGTGGATATATTATTGTTGTTAGTGTTGCCGTTGTTGCTATTACAAGATAAATTGTTGTTGATATTCGTATGCCAACGTTGTTGGTGATTGTGTTTTGGTTTTTTTTTTGCATGATTATTGAAATTTTTGCTACTGTAGCCATTAATTGATCCTCGTCTGGTGTATCTTTTCTTTGATAATTTCAATGAGATGTGTCTGTGTGTGTGGTGGTGGGGAGGCAGAATCTTTCGCTTTCCTTTTTATTTCTCGTAAACATGGGTCCAACCTAATGTTAGTCCAACTCATGCTAGCATGGAACATGGACGTTAAATGATGATGATGATGATGATGATGATGATGATGATGATGATGATAATGATGACGACGACAATGATGAGAATGACGATGACGAAAATGAATATGATGATGACGATGATGATGATGATGATGATGATTACGTTGATGACGACGACGACGACGACGACGATGGCGACTACGATGATAATTTCTATTTACTCGTTGGTTGTGATTTTCAACGCCATGAAGTATTTACTTTTCAAAAAAAAAAAAAAAAAAAAAAGTGGGCTTTTCTGAAGTGATATTCTAAATGGATCCTAAAACTCTTAAGGAGCAGAGACGCAATTATGCCTTGTTTGAAAATAAAGATCAGACTGACTCTGCTAATTATCTTCATAAGTTTTTTTTCCTAATTTATTGAAATTAACTCTCTTTACTTTAACAGTTTCCAACAAACGCTGCTAGGTTTATATTTTCTTTCTCAAAGAGAAATTTCAAATAATTGAAAATGTTTTTGCAGACGATATTCACTGCACTACTCATTAATGACCCAAACTAATGTCATTGGTCCATATGAATTATTTCCCTCAGTTAATTTTCTTTTTAATTCGATAAAAAAGCTAATGAAAACAGATTTCTATTTATCTCAATTGCAATGATAAAGCTGTTTTATTTTCATTATCAAGAGCGATGGAATGGCAGAAGCAGCAAAATAGAAGATAGCAAAGATTTTGGTATTTAGTGACGTCCTTTTGCCTCGTTCTCGACTCATTCATTTCTCTCCCCACCTGTATTGCATCCACCTCACACCTCCCCAACTAGCCGATATACCATCTCTTTTCTTCTCTGAACGCTCTCTTCTCTTTTCTCTTTCTCTCTTTCTTTCTTTCTTTCTTTCTTTCTTTCTCTTTCTCTTTCTCTGTCTGTCTGTCTCTCTCTATATATGTCTCTCTCTTTTACTCTTTTACTTGTTTCAGTCATTTGACTGCGGCCATGCTGGAGCACCGCCTTTAGTCGAGAAAATCGACCCCAGGACTTATTCTTTGTAAGCCTACTACTTATTCTATCAATCGCTTTTTGCCGAACCGCTAAGTTACGGGGACATAAACACACCAACACCGGTTGTCAAGCGATGGTGGGGGCACAAACACAGACACACAAACACACATACATATATATATATATACATATACATACGACGGGCTTCTTTCAGTTTCCGTCTACCAAATCCATTCACAAGGCTTTGGTCGGCCCGAGGCTATAGT
>NC_068985.1:14191169-14192330 GCF_001194135.2 Octopus bimaculoides
CATTGCTGTAGTCCTTTGTTTGCTGCAGTTTGAACTGAGCATTAACCGCATCAATTTTCTCCAGCCTCCGTGCGACTGTGAAAGTTAAAGCTTTAGCCCCGTCTTCCAGATCAAACTTGATAAAAAAAAAAAGGGGAAAACATTTGTACCAGGGTCGGCGCCATTAATTACTCATTTTCACATGAAACATTGTAGTCTTCTGCTTCTGTTAGAAAACAGATTTGGCATCGCTGATTCGACGCTGACTTGTTTGACTTGTTTCTCTCGTTCTCTTTCTTTCCTTCTTTCTTTCTTTTTTTTCTTTCTCTGTCTCTGTTTCTCTTTCTCTTTCTCTCTCTCTCTCTGTATGTCTGTCAGAATATTTCTCTTTATGTGTCTTGGGAGAGGGAAAGTGTTTATGTCAATCGTGTTCAATTAATAAATTGTAGTTTCTCTCTCTCTCTCTCTCTCTCTCTCTCCCTCTCTCTCTCTCTCTGTATATTTCTACTCGCACGAGCACATGTGCGTATTTGCCTTTAGTGTCAAAAAGTACTGACGCCAAAACTGGCTGAATGACCAGTCAGCCGTGCCAAATCGCCAGCGCCCAAACAGCGGCGCCAAAAAGCCTCATTCCATTGAAAAAAAAATTCTTTGTTGTACAAACACTGACAAACAATCTATTTCTCGTTCTTACCTGGTGAGAAGGCCATGTTTACCATTGTTATATGTGTCGTTATAATATGACATCATTTCAAATCCAGGACGCTTGGGTGACTTGTGTTCACTGGAAAAGACGGTGACAAAGTCAGCAGGGTCAAACAACCGAACAAGCTGGGTGCCAAAGAGATTTTCACGAACTACATTGCCATATTCACTTTGTAATTTGGTCAGCGCATATGCTTCGTCTAATTTGAAAAATCGCCCTGAAAAAGATTTTGTTTGTTTTTCTTTAAACATGATTTAAACTTAAAACCTCAAACTAGTTTGCCGATATTATCAGTATACCGATATTATCAATATAAGAACAAAACAGCAATAGTAATAATAATAATAATAAGGATGATATTATTATTTTCATCCTTATAATAATATCATCCTTATAATAATAATAATAATAATAATAATAATAATAATAATAATAATAATAATAATAATAATAATAATAATAATAACGTAACATGC
>NC_068985.1:14194774-14197202 GCF_001194135.2 Octopus bimaculoides
ATACAAAGACCTGGAAATAGAGATAACTCGAATGTGGAATCTAAAAACAGAAACAATTCCTATCATAGTAGGTGCCTTAGGAATAATAAAAAAATATTCAGACAAATACATAACAAAAACACCAGGACTTACAAATATATATAACATACAGAAAATTGCACTACTGGGTACTGCACACATTCTACGCAAAACACTTTCAATACAGTAAACATAAGAGCACCACAGCAAACCACAGCACATACCCAAGGCGCACAGAGCTGCGCTCGGTAGTGAAGTGAAAGTACGTTATAAAAATAAAACTACTGAATAATAATAATAATAATAATAAAAATAATAATAATAACGATGATAATCAAACATACTCTGGGATATGCCAATACACACAGATAGAGAAATTAAGGCAAATAGGCCAGATATAGTTGTTAGAGATCATGAAGAAAAAAGATGCTTTCTAATTTATGTATCAATACCAGCAGATGACAACGTTTCCCTAAAAGAAATGGAAAAACTTTCAAAATACAAAAACCTGGAAATAGAAGTAACTCGAATGTGGAATCTAAAGACAGAAACAATTCCTATCATAGTGGGTGCATTAGGTATGATAAAAAAATATTCAGACTGATACATAACAAAAACACCAGGACTTACAAGTATATATAACATACAGAAAATTGCACTACTGGGCACTGCACACATCTTACGCAAAACACTTTCAGTACAGTAACCATAAGAGCATCACAGCAAACCACAGCACATACCCAAGGCACACAGAGCTGCGCTCGGTAGTGAAGTGAAAGCACGCTATAGAAATGAAACTACTGAATAATAATAATAATAATAATAATAATAATAATAATAATAATAATAATAATAAGCATTACAAATTCATCACAACTACTTGTACGTCATTCTAAGTACTCCAAATATCATCCGCTGCAATGCGGCTTTTTAATGTTAATAATATTTAATCCAAAATAAGAACAACAACAACAACAACGACAAGAATAACAACATCAACAACAATAATAATTGTTTCAAATTTTTGCCGCTAGGGCAGCTTGAGGAAGATGGGGGACGAGTCGATTACATCGGCCCCAGTACGCAACTGGTTCTTATTTCATCGACCCAGAAAGGATGAAAGGCAAAGTCGACCGCGGCGGAATTTGAACTCAGAGCGTAGCGACGGGCGAAACACCGCTATGCATTCCGTCCAGCACGCTAACAATCCTGCTAGCTCGCCGCCTTAACAACAGCAACAACAGCAACATCAGCAATAATAATAATAATAATAATAATAATAATAATAATAATAATAATAATAATAATAATAATCTTTTCTACTCTAGGCACAAGGACCGAAATTTTAGAGAGGGGGCCAGTCAATTAGATCGACCCCAGAACGCAACTGATACTTAATTTATCGACCCCGAAAGGATGAAAGGCAAAGTCGACCTTGGCGGAATTTGAACTCAGGACACATAAATGGCTCAGAACAGCTGACCTTAAACTAAAAAAAAAAAAAGGTCTCATTGCTGATGAAGACCAGAGCCTTGCAGCAAAGTCCTGCCAACATAGAATACCGAAAAACGGTATAAATCTAAGCAAGTTCCAAGAAGTAACTGGCCACTTTGTCTCTGGTTGCTCAGAAATTGCTGAGACAGAACACAGCCAACGTCATAACAAGGCAACAACATACACACGCTGGGAGGCTTGAAAAGAATACAAGGGCTTCAAATTATGGCACAAGGTCAGCATTTGAGGGGAGGAGCTAAGACGATTACATCGATCCTAGTGATCAGTTGGTAATTATTTTATCGACCCGGAAAGGATGACAGGCAAAATCGACCACGGCGGATTTTGAACTCAGAAAATAAAACGAACGAAATACTGCAAAGTATTTTGCTCGGCGTGCTAACGATTCTGCCAGTCGCAAAATATAGAAACACAACCACACTGCACAAACTACGCAGTCACCACCCAACTAAATGACATCAGCCAGGTAGTCCACTTTCATCACAATTGTTATCCGTCATTCTAATGCAACCCATTCAACAAAAGTTTTATATGCAACAACTAGCAATAACTTACATAGGATATACTGTGCACAAAATTTCAATAAGACTGCCTGCTCAATCTACAAGGCTATACGACTACACAAGGAAGCAGCACTTATTCACTCTATTTTTGTTGTTGTTGTTGGCACTCCGTCGCTTACGACATCGAGGGTTCCAGTTGATCCGATCAACGGAACAACCTGCTCGTGAAATTAACGTGCAAGTGGCTGAGCACTCCACAGACACGTGTACCCTTAACGTAGTTCTCGGGGATATTCAGCGTGACACAGTGTGACAAGGCTGGCCCTTTGAAATACAGGTACAACAGAAACAGGAAGAAAGAGTGAGAGAAAGTTGTGGTGGAAGAGTACAGC
>NC_068985.1:14197212-14197928 GCF_001194135.2 Octopus bimaculoides
AACAACCAGACAAATCTCACCGCAAGTCAGACGTAAACTGCAGTCTGAGAAGACAATGTTGCGCATATCTGCAGAAACCAAGAAGGGCATTTGGCAATGCAGAAAAACTTTTGCAAGAAACTTTGGCATAAGCATTTTGGGAAAAGTAAGTGTCTATGAAATAGTTTTGTGTTTATATTTTTGTATATTTTAATGACTTTAGTCAATAAAAAAAAAAAACAAATTTGACCTTGGTCGAATTGTGATGCAATAAATCGCTACAGTAAAGCAACAAGTTCAGTTTTCTACTATATTGGTCACGTCTAAAAGCAATCGTCTTTCAAAATATTTGTTAACATTGAATATACAGAAAAATTTTACGACAGAAGAAAACGAACACGACAATCAACTAACTAGTAAAACGCTCGCTCACACAAATAAACAGAATAAACACACAGTTTACTCCCCCTCCCCTTCTCTAGCTTCTTTCTCTATTCTGTCCTACCTTTATTCCAAGTACTTCCATGTCGCTCAGTGATTTCGCCCTCTCTTTCTCTCTCACGGCTCCTCCAATTCTATTTCTCTCCTCGCCTTTCTCTCACGTAAGTTTCAACCTGCTCTGATCATTTTATGAACCTGGCAACGGCCTGTTTTTAAGACGACCGTACCTGTAGCTACCTGTAGCACGTCGAGCAATGGTGTAGATGAACCTCATTAGTTTGTATATATATATATAT
>NC_068985.1:14198523-14202248 GCF_001194135.2 Octopus bimaculoides
CTATATATATATATTTAAAAACGAAGTTAAACATTCTTGTGTACGTGAAAAAGTTTCACTAAAAAATGAGGTTACACCGAATCTTTTCACACCTTTCTGATTATAATTTTATCAAAATTATTTTATGTGGCTTGTTTTTTATATCTCATAAAGGTGACAAATCAATTTTATGTCTTATAAAAGAGTTAAAATATAATACGATAAAAAAAAACTGCACTAAGTTAAAAGAAAATAGGAATAGAACCGAGAGAGTGGGAGGGGAGAAAAGGAAGAGAGAGAGAGAGAGAGAGAGAGAGAGAGAGCGAAAGAAGGAGGTGGAGACAAGCAGGCACTAGCTGGGTAAAATAACAAAAACGAGTTCATTTTAAACTACAATATAACATTGTATTCGAGTGAAATTATGATTTCTAACTGACGCAAAAAGAATACGGATGGAACAGTCGATTATATCATACCACCGACCTTAAATATAATAGACTGTTCTGTCTGTATACATATTTTATCGGCGTCGAGAGATAAAATGAAAACCTGCTTCGGTGCGATTTGAACTCGGAACGGAAAGACCCACTAAATATGCAAGGTATTTTGTCATGCGACCTCGATCCTGCCACCCGAAATACTGTAATGAAAATGAAAATAATGATACGATTTCCACCTACCTCCAGGTAAATATTGCCACAACGTACCAATGACAGGTACATTTCGTGGACCTGGTACATCTTCGAACTGTTTCGGTTTTGTATTATCTTTTACCAAAGGACACAAATTTGGTTTTCTTTCTGTTAAAACTGTGGACACCTCTCTGGTATTGTCTTTATTACATCGTCTTAAAGGGTTCCATAACTGGCGAGATGACTTCATCACCGACATGTTGGCCCTATAATCAAAGAGAGACGAACGAACACATTGGATTTTTGGCTCATAGCAATAAGAGATAAAAATAAAATGCTTGAATTGTGTAAGAAAATAAGCACAGAAACAAAATATCTTGTAGTACGTGTGGCTTACGTGCTTGTTTCGATGAATGAGTTTTCCAGATTGCGATCAATAAACCTGCTGACTTGTATAGCAGTGCATGTAGCTGGGTGTTGTACTTTTAATATAATGTCACACAAAAGTTATTATACAATCGCTAGACTTGCTAGAAACGTCAACCAAATCTTACTCAGATCACAACTACAACCTCAAATAATCTTTTCTACTCTAGGCAAAAGGCCCGAAATTTTTGGGGAAGGGGGGGCCCAGACGATTAGATCGACCTCAGTAGGCAACTGGTACTTAATTTATTGACCCCCCAAAAAATGAAAAGCAAAGTCTACCTCGGCGGAATAATTACATGCTGCTACGTTGAAGTCACTACAGCATATGAAATCAAAGCAAAGAATATACCTCTAATTCAAATATGGAAGTGGGCTGGTATACAATCAGCCAATCAAAATTGTAGGCAGTTTAATAGGAATGCTCAAAGAGTTGACATCATAGGATGGGTGTGTCTATTAGCGAAATTACCTCTGCACATAGAGAGGGGACTTTCTACGACAGATTACACAGAAAAGAAAAGGAGCTCAGAGTCATTAATTGTACCATTCCACGTAATATCAGATATTAGCATCAGGATACTGTTGTGTACAAAACTTGGCATCAACGAACTAAATGAGACTGAGAAAATGCTTTGATGTTTACCGACAAGAGTGCAATAACTAAGGAGGTTGTATACTGCAATACTTTCTCTTTTGTGTGTCATATCATATTTCATACACAATTCTGTAAGACAATCGCTCGAAGCTACGTTCCTAATCTTAGCATACAATATTTTCAGTTTAATTATTTCAGAATAGAAAGTGAATAAACAATAGCTGTACAAGAGAGAAAATATCAAATTAATATACGGAGAATTAGGAAAACTGGCAACATGTATGTATGTATGTATGTATGTATGTATGTATGTATGTATGTATGTATGTATGCATGTATGTGTGTGTGTATGTATGTATGTATGTATGTATGTATGTATGCATGTATGTCATTATTTAGTCTATTTTAAGATTTCATGCCAATAGAGAAAACAGCCGGTTTCTAACTTAGATCCAAGGCTCCCTCATTGGAATTTCAACATCAACAACGGGGTATTTTTGTATATATGTATGTATGTATGTATGTATGTATGTATGTGCAGATTTGTATGTTTTTTGTATGTATTCTCATGCATATAGTTGCATATCTAGACATACTCATATATATTTAAATGATACACTTTTGGAAAGTTTTACAACTTTTTACAGTTCCAGTGATGGATTGGATCTGTAGGCTTCGATGTATGCATGTATATATGTATGCGTATGCATGTATTTATGTATGTATGTATGTGTGTATGTATGTATGTATGTATGGATGGATGGATGGGTGTATGTATGTATGTATGTATGTATGTATGTATGTGATAGACCAGTGGATGCCATCAAAGTGATTCTGGAGTAAAATATACGAATCCCAGTATACCCACCATGACTACCCATCTGATAAGGGTACACCAGGTAATGTATGATGTGTGAGCCTGTGCATGAGCGTGCGTATGTATGTATGTATGTATGTATGTATGTATGTATAAATGTGCGTGTAAGAGAGAGAAGGAGAGACAGACAGAAAGAGAAAGAGAGAGGGAGAGAGAGAGAGAGATAGAGAGAGAGAGAGAGAGAGAGAGAGAGAGAGAAAGAGACTATGATAAACACAAGTTTACATTATTCGGTCCCTGCGTACGTTTCACCGTTGTGGTTGTTTGAACTCCTTGCATTGGATATTCCTCGTACAGTTGGAGCTTAATCACAGCACTGGATGTATTGGCGATGATAATCTTCGTTGGGCACTAAACTCAACAACAGCAGTAACGAGATAGAGAAAGAGAGCGAGAGACCGAGCGGCAGAGAGATAGATTGGCTGACAAAGAGAGAGAGAGAAAAAGAGAGTGAGCGAACGAGAGAGACCGAGAGAGATAGTAAATGTAGAATTATGCAAAATATACTTTTCTACTCTAGTTACCAGGCCCGTAACTACACAAAATATCGCTGTGCGTTTTACTTTTGTAGGGTATTGTTACTGACATTACGATCGCTTTTTTTTCTTATTTGTTCACAGTTCTAGGCGTATATGTTGATTACTGCCATCAATCATAAACTCCAGTCTTTTATATGAAACAAGATTTCTACTGGCTATTGTGTTATACAAAATATTTTTAAATATCAACTGACCTAAATTTGAAATATACGTGTGACTAAACATGACATCTCATTTCATGCAAAAAAATTCAATAAAACTTACAACTTAATTCCTTTACTTATTTATTTTCTCTTATTTGTTTCTCTTATATCGGACTGTGGCTATACTGGAGCGTGTTCGACTAATCCCTTCAAGGAATTAGTCAAACATGTAGACATAAATACATACATACATACATACATACATACATACACATACATATATAGTAATAATTTTATAGTTGGGTAGATAACTTATAGTATGCTGTTTAAAGCCTGTCCACATTATTTGGCTACCTAATGTCAACAACAGTAGTCACTTGAGGAGACGCATCTGCACCCGTAATGCCTGAAGCATCTCACCCGTAAGGTACGAGTGCACAATGAGCCGAAACGATTGTAGTGATTCTGAATAAACGGTCTTACGAATTCCACTTTCCGACTATCTTCTTATATATATATATATATATATAT
>NC_068985.1:14202409-14205177 GCF_001194135.2 Octopus bimaculoides
TATATATATATATATATATATATATATATATATATATATATGTATGTATGTATGTATGCATGCATACACATACACACATTCATATAATATGTATTTTACTATAACACTGAGCTGACAGTATGGTAAAACAATCATTAAGTGTCATTTGTGGGTAGCATATTGCAGGTATGTTGTATTTGTGTGTGTGTGTGTGTGTATACGCACATACACATACACACACACACACACACACACACTCGCACACATATGTAGATAGATACGAAATCCAATATAAACCGTAGATCGGATTCAGGATTGGTTCCAGGTGTGGCGCATGTATTTAAAGAACATAAGTGGTGTTTAAAATTTACAACAGCTGTGTTAAATTTTCGATCCCTCTTGTGTTCTTCTGATATATATATATATATATATATATATATATGCCTGTGTGTGTGTGTGTGTGTGTGTGTGTGTGTGTGAGTGTGTGTGAGTGTGTGTGTTTGTGTGTGCGCGTTTGTGTGTGTGTATATATATGTGCATATGTGTGTGTATGTGTGTGTTTATGTGTTTGTGTGTGCGTATTTGTGTGTGTCTGTGTGTACATATATATATATGTATATGTGTGTGTGTGTGTGTGTACATATATATATATATGTATATGTGTATGTGTATGTTTGTGTGTGTGTGGAGAGAGAGAGAGAGAGAGAGAAAATAGAGAGAGCGTGTGAAAGAAAAACAGGGATACGTGCACACATGCAACATCACCCCCCACACACACACACACACACACCCAGGGAGTGTGTGGGATTGATGAGATGGTGGAGAGAGAATTAGGGAACAGGGTGTGGAAGAGACCGGGAAATTTGTCGAACCTGACAGTAATGTCCAAAGGAACTGAAGCATAACAAACTATGATATCAGTTCTGCTTAGCGAATATATCTTATTTTTGTAATTTATTTTTACTTCAAGATAAAAATGAGACTGATTTATGATAAAATAATAAGCTGAGAAACCTCCGGGGCTCGAAAAACATATGAGCAATAACTGTACAGCTGTTTGTTCCTCGTGCTCTTTATATTTTGTTAAAGAAGCGCGGAGATGATGTAATATAATAACCGTCGGTGTAAAGTCTCGAGTACTTTACAGTTGGGAAAGTAGAAAGTAAACAAAACGAAGTTAAAATGGCAATTTGTCAGCCATAGGTAGAATCATGTTTGTCGTTTAAGGAGTGTTTGGGCGGAAAGTTTGAAGATTGTTGTAAACGATGAAAACAAAATAAAAGCAAAACTAAAAAATAAATAAGCAATAAAGAATTTAAACAATATTAACTGAGTTCTGTCTTGGATTTCTTTATAGATGAGATGCCGATGATCGGTTGTATTTACAGTATTAACTATTCAAAAACGCGCCAAACTCTTCCAGAAATGGTTATCTAAAAGACAGAAAAATAATGTTTCAATTCAGTTTATTGGAGAATTCTTCTTTGACATCAGTCTTAAGTTGCAGTTAAGAGAATTAAAGAGAAAACAATTGAGGTAGGAGTCAAGGGCCCACAGTTTTTCAACGTCTTGCCTCAAAACCTGTATCCTGATTATAAATTCACATGTATATCGTTAATCATTGGTGTATTTCGTTGTGGTTGTAAAGGCTTAAATAACAATATGAAGAAGCTATTATTTTTCAGGCAAGTAATGAGACTAACGATTACGCATTTTATGGATACAATCTATAAGTGGAACAGGAAAAAATATGCAAGATTTTCCTCAAGTTCTATATGTAACAATCGTTGTTGTCGTTATGCAAATTCTAGCGATAATGTTTTTGTTTCTTTGTAAGAAACCAGCTCCCTCCTAGAAAGAATTACAACAAATAAAAGAAGTCGTATATTACATATATACCACTAGGAGGTGTAGATGTGGATGTATTCAAAGAACGTCTAGACAGAGTTTTAGCTGGGATGCCAGATAAGCCCACATCACGGTAAGAAACGTAGAGAAAGGCAGATTTATCCAAATTATCGCTTTACCAGAACCAAATCCAGAGCGATGGTCAGTCAGGAAGTGAGTTTGAAATAAACGAATACTCACTCTAATGGCACTGCTCCAGCATGGCCGCAACTCCTGGATGAAACCAGTAAAGAATAAAATAATCTCACCCCATGGATTATCCTTATTTATGAAGCTCTGAAAAGCCAGGGTGCTTGGATTAGTCGTTTTATTATGATTAAGTGGCGTCTAAGTCACGTCAGACCTTCAGCGTCTCTAAATCTTTGGTTCGTGTTAACGATGGCGGATACAGTCTGGTAGGTTATTCAGGTCACCGTCTCAAAAACTCATTTACTTTATATTACTTTACAAATTAAATTATGGCCTCAAAAGCAGAGCACTGATGAATCTTTTTCGCAGCGGGCTATGATTTACAAGAGATTTAGCAACTATTTCTAGTTGATCGATCGACTGCGAAGAAACTACTTCGTCTGATGCTCTCTCTCTCTCTCTTTGCGCACACACATAAACACACACACATAGAACATGTATACACAAACATAAATACTTGAAGAGGATATGTACAAAAAGTACATGAAATAAGTATTAGGGAGGTGGGTTTTATTAAAGAAAGAAGGAAAGGGAATCGGGTTGAGGAACTTCAAGTTTAAAATATGTTATGGCTGAATGAAAACGTTTCAGAACGTCAGTTTAATAAAGGATCACACTTTACAGAAAGTTGCACAAATACATTAAAAGAAAATAAAATAAAATTTGGGGAAAAGACGTGGTTGTGTTGCAAG
>NC_068985.1:14210113-14210934 GCF_001194135.2 Octopus bimaculoides
TATATATATATATATATATGGGTAAATTGTTGTCATTTTATATTTTTAGTTTCGCACATACGCATTGTTTTCGATTTTGTCGGCTACACAGTATAGTAGGGTCAGTTGGGCACCATCTGTGAGAAAAACAGCATCATGACGCAATTCACTCTGCCAGAAATTTGGAAACGACATGCCATACTGCTTAGCATTCGCGCCGGAAGCTCCAAATCCAACGTTTCAGAGTACCCAAGACATGTACCGAGAGTGATAAAAATCAAACATTGGAGTGACCACTAGTGATGCCGACGTTATGCGTCCATTCATCTTCCCACACGGTCTCATACGAAGGCCTACATCAAGTGCCCTGAGGAGAAAGTGCTGCCTTGGGCCAAGAAGACGGCTGCTCGAAGACCTAAGCCTGGCAATAGAACTTTGCTCCATGCCATACAGGCAGAAGAACTCAGTCATGACTGTCAGACAATTTCTGCGACCACATCACCCCTAATATCTGACCACCTAACTCCCCAGACTAGAACTCCCTTGTTTATAATGTGTGGGGCGCAGCTGAGCGAGAGACCAACAAAACTCCTTGTAACACAGAAGGCACGGATTATGGCAGCATTCACAACTTAAACAAAGAGACCTCCCAGAAGAGTTACAGGAGATTCCGAAGTCGTCTGGAGGCCGTGGTTGAAGCCAATGGCAATTTTATTTAATAAATTAACTTTTTAGTATCTGAAGTTAATTTAATGTAATTTTGGTAAATATATCTGTTAAAATGAGATGTCAGTGTTATTTTCATTTTTGCGTAATTTAGACGACAATATATTCACAGCACC
>NC_068985.1:14211844-14212417 GCF_001194135.2 Octopus bimaculoides
ATATATATATATATATATATATATATATACATATGCATACACACACACGCACACACATAAATACATATACAAATATATATATATACGTAAGTGTGTGTGGTTTAATTCTTCATGTGTTTGTGACATACGTGAATAAGTAATTGCAAAGGAAGGCAGGTGCGTGTGTGTGTGTGTAGGGTGGGGTGGGGTTGCCAGAGCCGATGTCCAGCTTTGCTTAAAGTATGCTTGACACTTAGAGAGATGTCACAGTCACCATTCTCTTCTCCCCTACGTCACCTCTCTCTTACTCTCCCTCTCTGTATCCCAACCTGCGTTCACCTGCTTCAGTGTTGAAGAAGCTAAATAGCTTTGCTGACTTCATCGCTTTGGCTAAAGTGCACAGTTGTGCAACGTCATATCGCAGACGCGCACACGTACATACATTCACATATACATACATACATACTTACACATACATGCACGCACCTACACACACACACATAAACACTCACATAAACACACACATAAACACATGCACACGCACACACACATATATACATATAAATACATGTATATATATATATATATATATAT
>NC_068985.1:14212517-14213343 GCF_001194135.2 Octopus bimaculoides
GTGTATGTATGTATGTATGTATGTATATATGTACTTATGAACATATACTTGTACGTGCATGTCTGTGTCTGTATAACGCATGTTTTAATGCTTGTATGCATGCATGCATGTGTGTATGTATATATGTATGTATGCCTCTCCGTGCGTATGTATGTGTCTGTGAATGTATGTATCTGTGTGTGTGTGTGTGTGTGTGTGTGTGTGTGTGTATGCAAGCATTTATCTCTATCCGTGTGTATCAGATTCCTTTGCACTTTGTTACGTGTCACGCTGACATGACCCTCAACTCATCTTCTCTTAATCACATCTGACGCTTTCTTTCACCCCCAGCACCATCTCTCCTCTCTCTCCTCTCTCTCCTCTCTCTCTCTCTCTCTCTCTCTCCCTCTCTCTCTCTCTCTCTCTCTCTCTCTTTCCTTCATTTCTCCCTCTTGCACTTAGCCTCTCTTTCGATCATTGTTCATTCTATTTAATTTTCCCCCTCACTTCCTCCTCTTACTGTTTCTTTACAGTTGCTGCTTCCTATATTTTCCTTATATACTGCTCTCCTCTCGCTCTGACTTCGGTTTCTGTGCATATGCGCGTGCGTGTGGGAATAAATGTCTATCTATCTGTCTATCTATCTATCTATCTATCTACATGTCTGTATATATACACTCATATACACGTGCACAGTAAGCCCTAAAATGCAGTGATACACGCTCACACACAGTCACACATGCATACACATGTGCTTCAGACACTTTGATATTATGAAAGACAAAAAAACATGAATATCCAAAACAATGTGTGCGCGCGTGAATATATATATATATATATATATATA
>NC_068985.1:14216108-14217047 GCF_001194135.2 Octopus bimaculoides
AAAAAAAAACAAAAACATTTAGAGTAAACACTTGTGCGCTGAAAGTGCTACTGTACTTCGTTTTCGAATGCAGGAGGTGGATGTCTCATCAGGCGATAAAAAGAAAAACAAATCTCTGTATTTGTTTCGACACTCAAATTTCATCATCATCATCAACATAGCACTGCAAAAACGTACGCGCTATTAAGGTTAAGTCGAGGCGGGACACCAGACTGTAGTTATATTTAACCTTCTTCCCTCCAAATTGTTGGTCTTGTGCCAAAATTTGAAACTATTATCATTATTATTATTATTATTGTTGTTGTTGCTGTTGTTGTTGTTGTTGGTGGTGGTGGTGGTGGTGGTGGTGATGTTGTTGTTATACGCAATAAATAGAGCAGCAGTTGTTTGTTTCACTCGTGAGATTTAATATCACAATGAATTATGTCTGTCGCCCCAGCTTAAATAAACATATGTAAGAGTGCAGACATATATATGAATACTTCTCGTCTCGAGATATTACAAGAATTTTGCCTGAGCTCCTGAGCACATTTGAATAATTCTCTTTTTAACAATTGTTTAATACAATTTTTATATCATGTATGTATGTGTGTGTATATATATATATAAGGATTTCGTAATGAGATAAAAACCAAGGCTGTGTATAATATAGGACATTTATAAATAGGTCTTACAGCTGTTTCCAGGATATTTATTATATCCCTTCATCGGAGACGGTGTGAGAGGATGATTAAGCAATAGTTAGTTTAGTTAAGATAGGAAATAGAGAGTGAATGTAGAGATATTGTATTTGTAAATCCATTGTTTAGGCAGAATGGTATATATATAAGATTCCAATACCTTGTGAGTAAGATCCAATTGATTTTAAGATTGGTCGTTGCCTTTGTAAATCCATTATTAAGATTCCAATTCTCTATGAGTAAAATCCAACAGTCTTTG
>NC_068985.1:14217341-14218662 GCF_001194135.2 Octopus bimaculoides
ATATATATATATATATATATATATATATATACACATACATAAATATATATATGTATGTGCGTGTATGTATATATGTTTATACAGACACACATACATACACACACACACACAGTCTATACAAACACATAAAACTTTTTCATGGAGAAAGGTGCTTCAATAATGGGAAAGGTCTCTGGTCTTACATTTGCCCAGTGCATCCTTATTGAAAATCTGCACAAAATGGTTGGCTGTTCCCTGAGTTGTGTGTCGAAATATCTCCCTAGAATGTTTAGACGAGTAAGATGAGAGGAAAAGAAGGACGATTAAAGCCTCGATTAAACAATAAAGCCGAAGCGGCGTGACAGTGTGGAATGAATCCATAAGAAGCGGTAAAGAGCTAGTGTTACAATTGCTTCTACAGTTCATTAAATTCTATGGTAGCTTTTCCACACACATTTATACTAAGTAGTAAAGAAGTGAAATGCATCGAAATGCTTCGCCATGTCACCCTGAACATAACTGCCCATTCACCTCTTAAATTTCATTAACAATTCAATTTCAAACTTGATTGGATATTAGGTTTCAAATATGGATATGATTCATGTATTCCTGTTAGATAACTAAATGCTGATGTGTTCATTTATGAAGCGGAAATCACCAAACTGATAGAGTGCGGTATGAAATTCGGATTAGCAATATATGTATGATTGTTAATCAATTTATGAGAAGGTATTTCAGTTACACTTTTTCTCTTATTCAAACAGAATAGAAGTATATTGAAAAATTAAACAATTACACAAGGTACTTGAATAAAGGTGTTACTGACTTTAACAATCAATAGAAAGATCCTTTATAAAAGTAGACCCTGTATTACTGAGAAAAAAATTTCCTTTTTAAAAACCACCATAATTCATCTAAGTTTCTAAATGCAAGATCTGAGTAGTTTTTAAAATGTTGACACTTCGATAAACATCTTTGGTAAGAGTTACGCCTCTTATAAAATTTCCACTATAGCAAGCATCACCTGAAGTTTTATTTATTTCAAATATTTTGACATTTCTCTGGTACTTGACTAATCAATTAATTTTAAGTTAGGCAGTCAATTTAAAACACGCGCACACACACACACACACACACACACACACACACACACACACACATATATATGTATGTATATATGTATGTTTGTATGTATGTATGACGAGATGTGTTGTAAAGGGAAATGTTAAGAAAAATTTTTACGGTACTACACAAATATTGAGATGTGCGTGTATTTGTATATGTGTGTGTGTGTGTGTGTGTGTGTGTGTGTGTGTGTGTGTGTGTGTGTGTGTGTGTGTGT
>NC_068985.1:14222474-14225916 GCF_001194135.2 Octopus bimaculoides
ATATATATATATATATATATATATATATATATATATATATATATATATACATTTATACATGAATTCAAGCACACAACGAGTGCGAGTGTTTTTCAGTAGCAAAAGACGCAACTAATTCCACTCCAACCCTGAACCTCATCTCTAAAAGAATTGTCGCCATGATTGATCCCCAACGACCCTTCTCTCTACGTAACTGATATAGAAAAGAAAAAGAAAGAAAGAAAGAACGAAAGGAAGAAAGAGGGTGAGAGAGAAAGAAAGGAAGAAAAAGCCCACCTTAGGATTTGATTTATGCTTTCCCGCCCATTGCTTAAAGAATGAGATGTGAAGTTGATATTACTTGAAATTGAACTTGAAATTGAACTAAATTGAGTCGAAACAGATATTGCAGTGTTGCCAATACGACACTTATACATACATACATACAAACATACATACATACTCTTTCTCTCCTGTCTGTCTATATATATAATATAAATATGTCTGTAATATAATGTGACAATTATTCGGTTGCTATAATAAAAAGCGGAGTTTAGGATATATATATATATATAAAGAAAGAATAAGATAAAGAGACCAATGGCAAAGTTAGAATTATATTTTATGTATACTTTATACATAAAATATAATTCTACCAAATCCACTCACTTGCCCAAGGTGCCACGTAGTGGGACTGAACCCGGAACCATGTGGCTGGTAAGCAAGCTACTTACCACACAGCCGTTCCTACGCCTATAGTTTCATAAACTAAGGAAAATTTTTCTTCAAAGAATTTTTTCCTATACATGATAGGTATTTATTCAACTGTGGTTTAATAAATAAGGATATATTTCTTTCATTTCAGTATTTACAAAGAACTTTTTTTTTTCTATCTTTCGCTGATAACGAAGTTTCTGAGCTCGAAATAAAAACTGAAACATTTAAATTTCGTTAATCAAGTTATTAATGTAGGCGTACGTCCGTATGTTTAAGTGTATATCTATCTATCTAGCTCTCTCTCTCTCTCTCTCTCTCTCTCTCTCGCTATCTGTCTGTCTGTCTGTCTGTCTGTCTGTCTGTCTGTCTGTCTATTTTCTGTCTGTCTGTCTGTCTGCCAGCCGACCGACCTACCTACCTACCTACCTACCTACCTACCTACCTACCTACCTACATACCTACCTACATACCTACCTACCTATCTATCTATCTATCTATCTATCTATCTATCTATCTATACACATATATATATGAAATAATGAAGTGTTCTAAATATTTTCTGCATATCAATATTTATTTTCCCATTTCAGAAATGATAAAATAAAATTGATTCAGATGACGATAATTGACGAAAATTGGAAATAGAAATTGAATTATTGCACTGTTATCGAATATTTCACTCTTGGCTATGTCACAGGAAAGCTAGGATTTACGTAAAAAGTGCTTAACAAAATCTCCCTGCCTATGTAGCAGTTATGTATCACGTCATTGAGGGAGAAGATTCCTCGAAGACACATCGCAGTCATGACGGCTTGTGGATGCGACCGTCAAGAGAAGCGCCATCTTTGATTAATATGTACATACCAGTTGCCAGGGATTTGCTTAGTGTGTAAAATCTGTATATCTAATTGTGTTACACCGCGAAATTTAGTGACTATTTAAGCAATGTGTTTGTTTGTGGATGGTTAACGGGTTGAATGCTGTGCTGAAGAAAGGAGATAGGACTCCTAAAATATGCATATGCACCCACTATCAACATTTTTCAAAATCTCCGATCGCATTGTTTACGTAGACGTATTCGTATAGAAATGTCGAAACTGTCAGTGCTGTCTCTAATTTCTTTAGAAAATCTCTATAGATAACTTTAAAAAGCGATTATTGTTGAGTGGCTTTTAAAAGAAGATCGGGGAGTGACGATGCGTGAGATAGCGCATAACCTGGGAGTTGATTTGGCGATAGTTAATAGAATCACTCATGAACATTTGAGTATGATGAGTGTACCTGCTCGTTGGGAAGCAATTATACTGACTCTGGAAATGACGTGCTGTGGTGCCTGCTACTCTGCGAAAAATTATTGGGTCATGCATAAGAACTGGATTGCGTTGAAATGGTAGTTAATTACGTGGATCTCTCATTGTGACCTTAAGAGAAATGAACAATCCTAGTAAAACAATCTAATCTTAAAGGCGGCGAGCTGGCAGAAACGTTAGCGCGCCGGGCGAAATGCTTAGCGGTGTTTCGTCTGCCGTTACGTTCTGAGTTCAAATTCCGCCGAGGTCGACTTTGCCTTTTATCCTTTCGGGGTCGATAAATTAAGTACCATTTACGTACTGGGGTCGATGTAATCGACTTAATCTCTTTGCCTGTCCTTGTTTGTCCCCTCTATGTTTAGCCCCTTGTGGGCAATAACGAAATAAGAAACGTTAGCATGCCGGGCGAAACTCTTAGCAGTATTTCGTCTTTCTTTATGTTCTGAGTTCAAATTCCGCCGAGGTCGACTTTGCTTTCATCCTTTCGAGGTCGATAAATTAATTACCAGTTGCGTACTGGGGCCGATCTAATCGACTGGCTCCCTTCCCAAAAATTTCGGACCTTGCGCCTAGAGTAGAAAATAATGATTAGAAAGCAGTGGTCAGATGAGCCGTTCAGATGAGGAGTTTCATTTGAATGTCATTAAGCAACTTCACAAGCGATATGGAAAATGTAATGAACACTTGAAAAATTTGTCGGAAAACAAAACATAAATGGAAGAAATGTCAGTAGCCCCGTCATTAAATGTGTTAGGAACAAATCTTTTCGAACACACCTTGTATATGTATACTTATAGTTGCCTGCATGCATACTTAGATGCATACACGAGGGTCCCAGCTGATCCGATCAACGGAATAGCTTGCTCGTGAAATTAACGTGCAAGTGGCTGAGCACTCCACAGACAGGGGTACCCTTAACGTAGTTCTCAGGGAGATTCAGCGTGACACAGAGTGTGACAAGGCTGGCCCTTTGAAATACAGGTACGACTCATTTTTGCCAGCTGAGTGGACTGGAGCAACGTGAAATAAAGTGTCTCGCTCAAGGACACAACGCGCCGCCGGGAATTGAACTCACGACCTTACGATCATGAGCCGAATGCCCTAACCACTAAGCCACACGCATTCACATATATAACTATTTACATATACACATAGAATACTCATCTATACCTCTTTTTATACACACACACACACACACACACACACACACACACACACATGCACACATACACACAAACACGCTAATACACATATCTATCCAAATTAGAAACACGCAATTACAAACACACATTCACATACACATGTAATTATATACATATACACATGTAATACTAATACCTACACACCCATCTCTCAGTTTCCCACCTCTCTCTCCCTCTCTCTCTATATATATATGCACACACATTTACACATATCTGTATATAATATATGTATAT
>NC_068985.1:14226151-14227016 GCF_001194135.2 Octopus bimaculoides
ATATATATATACAATACATATTTCTAACCAAAGTACGAACACACAAATTCACACGCAAACATCTATGTAACTATCGAATCAAATTGTTTTAAATAGTTATGTATGTATATATATGTATGAATGTATGTATGTATGTATATACGCGTGTATGTATGTATATACACACACCACACATACACATGCACAAACACATACACGCACACACACCACACACACACACACACACACATATACACACAAACATAAGCTACAAGTACACACGCTCGCAAATACAAGCACACAAACACAACCGCACATATTTTATATCTCATACTAGAAATGGTTTCTTTGGTATCTTTCAGATTTCCTCCCTGCACCCGCCATCTTATTATTATTATTATTATTATTATTATTTTTTTTTTTTTTCCTATATATAATTCCTTATTATTTTTCTGTTTTGATATACAGTCACCTCTCAGTATTTACTGCTTAAATACGAGATAACTTTACATGTCTGTTTGAAAGATGAATAACGAAACATTTGAAGTGATTAAATAAAATAAGCTGTCTGCTCACTTAGTCTTCTGTGTACTAGTCTGTTACACATTGTTCACAGCATGGGTTAAAATGTAATGTGTATAGCCAGGGCAGCTCGACCCAAGAACCTATATAGTGTATATTTCATCACCAACCAGCTTGTAACTCTATATGTTAGAAATTCGAATTGGCGGTTGTTTTACTTATGTTCGCTATATTCATTTGATAGAAGAAATAAAACTCCACAGTTGCTCGAACGGAGCCTGGTGCTAACACAGCACTCGGTGCTCTTGTCTTGAGTACACAAACACGTACTCATCGATTTCATGTTTCTTTTTTTTTTTTTTTC
>NC_068985.1:14227410-14228475 GCF_001194135.2 Octopus bimaculoides
TGTTCCCGGTAATTCCCGGGGAGTAAAGATGTTCTATTGAAACGCCTTATTACTCTGATATAAGAAAGCAATTTCGTTATAACTGCTACAAAAGGTGTATTTTCCGTCACAAAAAAGTACAAAAACTCTCGGCTGGAGGAGGGAGAAATTGTTGGAGGTTGGCGAGAGAAGTTTTGGGAGGTTGGTGAAAAAGATTGTCGGAGGTTGGCAAGAGAGGTTGTCAGAGGTTGTCGAGAGAGGTTGCTGTTCACAGGAAAACTATTGTTTTACCGAGTGAAAAGCGCTGTTGAAGTGTTAAGTGAAATCTGGCAATCGAGCATCGAATCCACGCTATGCCTGCATGAAGCCACTACAAGTACGTTGTGGAAAAAAAAATTATCTACTGTCATGGAGAAAGTGTAACTGTAAAAATGCAGAATTATCGGAGTAATGGGCATTCAAAAAAGTATGTATGTATGTATAGAAATGTATGAATGAAGAGATTCAAATTAAGGAAGTGTAATAATAATGGTTAGCATTTCAAAACTGTGAGTAATGAAATGCAGAATTAGGTCGGTTGAACGTGAGAATCAAATATTGATCGCTTCACTAAAAACTGCAGGTGGTATGGGTTATTTCCCTTAGGTTGTTAAAATACAGTATTAGTAATATGTAGTAGTTAGGAGGATTCAACAGTCTAAGTATGTCACGAGGTTTCCAGACTACTCACGTGTCACATAAAGTAAAAAAGTGATATTGTCTGCGAAAATTAGAAATTGGACACAAGTAATCAAACATAAGCAATGAAATGGGTTATTTCCCTTGAGTGTTTAAAAAAATGGTTATATGAGGTAGATATAAAGGTCCCTTCCAGGGACCGTATTATCGATTTTGTCAACAATCTGAGTATGTCATGAGGTTTCCAGACATGAGTTCTACTTACGTGTCAAGTGTCATCAAAATCAATAAAACGATGTAGAAGTTAGATAATAACGCCAAACACACACCGATTTTCCACATATGTAGCAGATATATATAAATATATATATATATAATGTGTGTGTATGTGTGTGTGTGTGTGTGTGT
>NC_068985.1:14235687-14236903 GCF_001194135.2 Octopus bimaculoides
CCCCACTTTTGTTTTTTTTCTGCTTTGTTTTCGACCCCCTCGAAAAGAAAAACTCTACATTTGTATTTTGTCCCCTCTGTGTTGAGCCCTGTGTGGCTAATAAAGAAACCTATCTATCTATCTATCTATCTATCTATCTATCTATCTATCTATCTATCTATCTATCTATCTATCTATTTATGCGGTTCCTAATTCGTTTGTGGATAACTGTAGGAAAAAATATCCACCATCTTAAATGTAGCCACGCATGGTTGGTTAGTCGTTTAAGGTTGCAATCCGTTTTGTAACTTTCCCTGTTACATTTTGTCCAACAATCTGATTTGGCCGTCTTATTCTTTTTCTCACACGTGTACACCGTCAGCAGCTTCTGCTCTCTCTCTCTCTCACTTTTTCTCTTCCTCTGTGTTTTTTCTGTCTTTCTCTCTCCCACATTTTGACCAATACACTTGTGTGTTAGTGCTGTGTATGCGACTACTTGTGTAGGTGTGTGTATGAGTGTATAAATGTATGTGAGCGTATGTGTATATGTTTGTATGTATGTGCGTGCGTATATGTGTGTGGAGAGATAAATAATTTGGCAAACCGACGGGTAGACAGAGATGTCATAAATGTGATTTAGGTTAAATTAAGAAATCTGCTTTCGTCATTGGTTTTAAACGAATTTCTAGCGAATAAGTGCTAGTCTTTGTATGACATTACTTTTATAAACATAGAAAAACAACAACAACGTTAGCACAATAAAGCTATAGTTTTTACTCCAATTTCTTCGCCCTCGCTTTCATTTTTCTCATGAATTACTTTCTATGCGTACAGCAAACCATAGTCTTTACTCTAGCTTGTATTTTTGTTATATATGAAACGTGCTAAAACGCTTGAGAGTCAAATCGCTTTGAAGTATACGAAATGACGCAACTATGACGTGAGACATGTAAAGGTAACGTCATTCCCTTGAATTGCAGATAGCACAATATATACACCACTCTTTACTCTTTTACTTGTTTCAGTCATTTGACTGCGGCCATGCTGGAGCACTGCCTTTAGTCGAGCAAATCGACCCCAGGACTTATTCTTTGTAAGCCTAGTACTTATTCTGTCGTTTTCATTTGCCGAACCGCTAAGTTACGGGGACGTCAACACACCAACATCAGTTGTCAAGCGATGCTGGTGGGACAAACACAGACACACAAACTTACACACACACACACACACACACACA
>NC_068985.1:14236953-14238593 GCF_001194135.2 Octopus bimaculoides
CACACATATATATATGTACATATATACGACGGGCTTCTTTCAGTTTCCGTCTACCAAATCCACTCACAAGGGTTTGGTCGGCCTGAGGCTATAGTAGAAGACACTTGCCCAAGGTGCCACGCAGTGGGAAAGAACCCAGAACCATGTGGCTTGTAAGCAAGCTACTTACCACACAGCCACTCCTGCACCTATGAGCATATTACCAAAATTTTTTGGGAAAGAAAATGCTTATTGTTATTTGAGATTCAACACAAGGATTCGCTTCAAATTAGTTTTTGCCTGATAGTTAATGATAATTAATGAATAATCTTTTATATATTTTCTTTGACTGCGGTCATGCTGGGGCACTGCCTTGAATAATTTTTAGTCGAATGTATCAAACCCACTACTTATTTTGTTTCTAAAGCCTCGTATTTATTCTATCGGTTTCTTAGGCCGAACTGCCTAGTTGCTGGGGCGTGAATACACCAGGACTTATTGTCAAGCGGTAGAGGCAGGGGTGACAGACAGACACAAACACACATGTACATTGATATATATGCATATATATATACAACGGGCTTCTTTCAGTTTCCGTCAACCAAATCCACTTACAAGACATTGGTCACCTCGCAGTTAAAGTAGATGTCACGCAGTGGGATTGAATCCAGAACCATGTGGTTGGGACGCCAGCTTCTTACCACACAGCCACGCTTTCGCATATAATGATAATCCTTTCCACTATAGGTACAAGGCTCGAAATATTGCGGGAGGAGGCTAGTCGATTACATCGACCCCAGTACATAACTGCTACTTTTTTCATCGACCCCCAAGAGGATGAACGGCAAAGTCGACCTCTGCGGAACTTGAACTCACAACGTAAGGATAAACGAAATGCCGCTAAGCATTTGTTCGGCGTATTAAGGGTTCTGCCAGCTCGTCGCCTTATAATTAATGAGTAATTAGTGATTAAGGATAATTGATGGATGAGAGGGGATTAATCGATTACATCGACTTCAGTGCTTGACAAGTACTTATTTCATCAACCCCAAGACGATGAACGAGAAAGCCGACCTCGGCGGAATTTGAACTCAGAAAGTAAAACCGGAAGAATTGCAACAAAACATTTTGTCCAATACGCCATTTTTCTTAACAATAATTAAAACAAAGCGCTTTCTCACAAGATGTTTTGCGGTTGTTATCGTTGTTGTTGTTGTTGTTATTATTGTTGCTGTTGTTGTTGTTGTTCTTGCTGTTGTGGGAGCATTTGCCTAGTTTCACGACCTGCTACAAATAGCAGCTAAATGACCCTAAAACGTTTGCTTAACGTATTAAATATGAATGAAAATATCGAAAATAACCATATCAGTTTTTTTCTTTTATCTTTTATCTTTCATCTTTTCTTACTTGTTCCAGTCATTGGACAGCGGCCACGCTGGGGCAGTGCCTTAAAGAGTTTTTAATCGAGTATTTTGATCTCAGTAATTATTTTTTAAAAATATGTTATTTATTCTATTAGTCTCTTACGGAAACGTATGCATCAATTGTCACATACAAAAACACACGTACACACACAAACACACTCACAAAAATATATGTACATGTATGCATATGTATATATATATATATATATATATATATATATATATATATATATATAT
>NC_068985.1:14246578-14252236 GCF_001194135.2 Octopus bimaculoides
TATATATATATATATATATATATGTATGTATGCATGTATGCATGTATGTAAATGTGTGTGTGTGTGTGTGTATTATTCAGCATAACCAAGACCAATATCTGCAGTGTATCTTAACATTTTTAGAATGGATATTATCTGATTTGAGGAAGATTTGGCTCTGATGTTTCTAGTAGGTCGAGATAACCTTGTAGAAGTTCCATACTAGTTCGTTATTTTGATAGTAATCACCTCATGTCTCTGTATAGTTTCCAAATTATGACATCAAATTAACGTTTATAGTTTTTATCTTTCCATTCGCTATTGTCATTGAGAGACAGACACTTGTATCTGAGAGTTATTTCGACTCTATTCAAGTGGGTTTCAGTTGCAATCTTCATACAACAACTTTGTATCGTTTCTCGCTCTTAAGCGGTGAGAAGAAGAATTACATAAATATTTTAACATTTCATAAAACTTTGTCAGTTGATGGTCCCAGTTTTATATTTTGTCGGTGATGTTAAGCCCAGGTTAAACATAATTGAATAGATTTATGATTAAGGCATTCCAACCATGATCATCTCGTCTCTTTTTAGGCCTGACATATCCCGAACTAAGAAATCGAATGCATTCTTCAGTTTTAAGACAGCAGGTCTGATATAAAGAAAATTTCGTTGTTTTCTAGCAGGTAAGGAGACCGCATAGAGCCCTCTTTCGTTGTCATTTATATTTCATTATAAAAGGGTGGTGAGCTGGCAGAAACGTCAGCACGCCGGGCGAAATGCTTAGCGGTATTTCGTCTGCTGTTACGTTCTGAGTTCAAATTCCGCTGAGGTCGACTTTGCCTTTCATCTTTTCGGGGTCGATAAATTAAGTATTAGCTGCGTACTGGGGTCGATCTAATCGACTGGCCCCCTCCCCCAAAATTTCGGGCCTTGTGCCTAGAGTAGAAAAGATTAATATTTCATTATAATTGTTGGTGTTTTGAAGTAGTTTTAGGTGAGGTTTTTAATTGTGTATTTCTATAGTGTTCCAAAAGGCAACTTGAGGTTCACTGAAGTGGAATTAAATCATTTTAATAATATTGGTACAGTCGTGGCTATGTGGTAAGAAGTTTGCTTCCCAACGACATGTTTCCGGTGTCAGTCCCACAGCGTGGCACCATAAGCAAGTATCTTCCACTATAACCTCGTGCAGATCAAAGCCTTGTGAATAGATTTGCTAGACTGAAACTGAAAAAAACTGAAAGAAGCTCGTCATATATCTATCTATCTATCTATCTATCTATCTATCTATCTATCTATCTATCTATCTGTGTGTGAGTGTGTGTGTGTACAACGGGCACATATATATATATATATATATATGCGTGTGTGTGTCTCTGTGCCTGTGTTTGTCCCACACAACCGCTTGACAACCGGTATTGGTATTCTGAGAAAAACTTAGCAGTTCGGCAAAAAGAGATCGATGGAATAAGAAGCAACATTTTAGAAGGCGGTGCCCCAGCATAGCCGCAATCTAGTAACTGAAACAAGTAAAAGATAAAAGATGCACATCTTAAGTTTTTGTAAACATTCTCTGGCTGTGTTTCGGAATTCTTTCGAGATCAGCTTTGAAAGAATCTGATCGTAGAAATGTTGAGTTTTTGATTGCATTAGATACAGTATTAAGTTCCATGCTTCTATACAATAGGCAAAAAGTTTGTTTGTAGAAAGTGATATGTTCAGAAAATAGTAGTAAGTAATTAGCTGTAAATAGGAAGTGAAAATTAATTGTGATGTTTAAAATAAGTACATGTGTATAATTAACGGAGTGAATGTTACAAATGGATGGCGATATATTGGTTAGTTGTATAATGTACTAAGAGTGAAATGGTGAAGTCGATAAGAATAGTTAGGTAGGAGTGGGCAGAGCGATGTTTTAGTATAGATGCTGATATGTGAGTTAGTTGGTAACTAAAAGAGATAATTAGTTAATGAATGGTTAATTTAAAATAGTGCGGCTTAATTATATTTTGGCTTACACGTTTATACTACTTTTGGTGAAGACTCCTAATTAATTGTGTAGTTATGAGTTTGGTTTAGGTTTGCGGTAAGAGATGTGTTGCGTATTTGAACTGGCATGAGAAACTGCTGTAAATGTGTGTTGTTAGATTACAAGTAACAAATGAGTTTCTAATATGGTTGTGAAATGAAAAAAAAAAGCTACCGTAAAAATGTGCTACTGACAGCAAGAGTATTACAAGTAAAGCATTAGAGGCAGAAGATTGATAAACAATATAATTAGAATTCCCAAAGATAGTTAGATAATTATATTTAGACAGTTCTAATTCACAAATAAATATTATCCAGAGAGAAAATGCTCTAGTTTTATAGTGTAGCGAGTTTTAGGTTTTATTTATGCAAAAGAAATACTTTCATTCGGTTTAAAAATCGATTCTTTGGCAAGATAAGGTCTCATGTGTACACCGATTACATGGTCTTTTTTGCTTGTATGTTACTTAATTCTGGATCGGATTCTCATTCCATCATAGACTGTAAATTACAGTGCTATCTTTTAAATCGCGCATGAAATAAGATAAAGACGTTTCATTACTTCAATACTGAAATGTCTGTGTATGATTATCATAACGGAACATGAAAGGTGTAGTGGTGAAACCGAATCAGTTATACGATGACATACTAGTTTTGCATTGCAAACTGGAAACATAGATGATATGTTCTGATTAATGCAAGCGGTTATGTGCATTAGATGAATCAAGGGTTTGGGCAAAATTTGGCGTCATGGAATAAGAACTTGTAGCGATGTTTAACTCAATATTTCATATCTATATTGTAGATGGAAGTGTTCCTTAAGTAATTTATAAAATGACTTTGCGAATGAGATAGTGTAATTAAACTGGAAGTTAAACCAAGTGACGTTTCCCAATTTATATTTGTATATAGTGTGTTTATTCTAAGAGATTTTTAATGTTAGCATTAAACAGACTGTTGAAAGATGTCTTCTTTTTTTATAATACAAATGTCATCTTTGTAATTCACGATAATTTTGCGTGCAGGTAAAATTATGTAAATATCAGAGTCCTTGATCTTAATGAAAGGTTTAGCGAAATCAAGAACATTGATTAAGTAGTGTACTAAACAATCTTCAATATTATACTTAGAGATTTAGCAGTGTCATGTATTGATGTGGACCATTCCATAACTTCTGAAGTGTTCTTCCTTAAAGGCAAAGGCAATGCCTCATTGGCTTTAGGAAAGAGTTTTCCTAATTAATATTTACTAATTATGAGGCGGCGAGCTAACAGAATCGTTAGCACGCTTGGTAAAATGTTTTCCTTTCATTTTTTTTTTCCTGAATTTTTCGATTGTAAAGATAAATTATGGACAGCTGGCATACTTTTATTTTCTATCAACCTTAAGCGCATATTTTCTTATTCATACATTTTTACTTTACTTTTATTCACTGACCTATAAATAATCTCTTCAAATCTATTTTTGCAGCTAATAACCAGCCGGAAGGGACTTCCTATGAACATTCTAAAGCATTCTAAAACTTTCGTTTGGTAAGCTTTAATAAAATACGAAGATTATTTTCGCTTTTATTTTATGTCAAATAATCTGTATCCTTTTTTACTTTTGCATTCATATGTTTCGTCTCGTTTTTCTTTCTCTTTCTCTCTCAAACGCCTTCTTTTTTCTCTTTTCGTTCTCATCCCCGTTTTTCATTCTTTGTATGTCCAAAATCCAAAAAGACTAAACCATGCGTTGCTAACTCTCTCCCACGCCAATCTCGCTCTATTTATTTGTTGTTTTTATTTCCCTCTCTCTCTCTCTCTCTCTCTCTCTCTCTCTCTCTCTCTCTCTCTCTTACTACTCTCTTATCCTCTTGCAAAAAGCACCCATATCTTCCATTCAGCTGTTTATTTAAAATTCGAATGTTATAAAATCCTTCTTATGAAACATTAGCTTAGAACAACTACGCCTTAATTCCCGCATATTCCCGTCTTTATTTTCTTTCTTTTACCTTTTTTTTTTTAAACATCTTAAACAAAGTTATGAACTTAAAAAGATTTTTGGATTGAAACGTTTCAAGAACATAGCTTCAAGAAACATAACTACTCTGTACAAAAATGCTTTGAGTACTTTTGATAGTGGCCTCCTAGTTAACGAACTGCCAATATTTTTCATATATATAGGCGCAGGAGTGGCTGTGTGGTAAGTAGCTTGCTTACAAACCATATGTTTCCGGGTTCAGTCCCACTGCGTGACACCTTGGGCAAGTATCTTCTACTATAGCCTCGGGCCGACCAAAGCCTTGTGAGTGGATTTGATAGACGGAAACTGAAAGAAGCCCGTCGTATATATGTATATATGTATGTGTATGTGTGTGTATATGTTTGTGTGTGTGTGTTTGTCCCCCCCCCCCACAACATCGCTTGACAACCGATGCTGGTTTGTTTACGTCCCCGTAACTTAGCGGCTCGGCATAAGAGACCGATAGAATAAGTACTAGGCTTCTAAAGAATAAGTCCTGCGGTCGATTTACTCGACTAAAAGGCGGTGCTCCAGCATGGCCACAGTCAAATGACTGAAACAAGTAAAAGAGTAAAAAAGTATATATATATATATATATATACCTGCCAAATTCGCTCACAAGGTGTTGGTTGACCCGTTGCTTGAAGACACTTGCTCAAGGTGCCTCGCAGTGGAACTGAATCCAAATCACGTTGCAAAACGAGCTTCTTAACCATACACCTATAATCAATACATTTAATATTGCGGTAGTTAAGGTGGTGAGATGGCAGAAACATAAGCACGCCGGACGAAATGCTTAGCGGAATTTCGTCTGCCGCTACGTTCTGAGTTCAAATTCCGCCGAGGTCGACTTTGCCTTTCATCCTTTCGGGGTCGATATATTAAGTACCAGTTACGCACTGGGGTCGATGTAATCGACTTAATTCCTTTGTCTGTCCTTGTTTGTCCCCTCTATGTTTAGCCCCTTGAGGGCAATAAAGAAATAAGAAACGTTAGCACGCCGGGCGAAATGCTTAGCGGTATTTCGTCTGAGTTGTCTTTAATCCGAAAATCGACCACAGCGGATATTTATTTCTTTATTGCCCACAAGGGACTAAACATAGAGGGGACAAACAAGTACAGACAAAGGGATTAAGTTCATTACATCGACCCCAGTGCGTAATTGGTACTTATTTAATCGACCCCGAAAGGATGAAAGACAAAGTCGAGCACGGCGGAATTTGAACTCAGAACGTAGCAGCAGACGAAATACTGCGGATCTATTTTAAAACGGGGGCGCCAGTTTTCATTTATGTTTTATGTAGTGTTTTTGGTACGGAAAGACTTTCAAACTTCGTATACTTATCTATTTTGTGTTATAGAACAGAAAAATATTTTTGTATTCGAATTTATTTCATGTAAAAAATTGTCTTATTTCGATAATTTCTACTAATCACTGACGTCTATTCAGTTGAAAACAGTCAGCGCTGTAACGGTGTATATCGTATTAATCTTCTAACCCTAACCCTAACCCTAACTAGACTGTTAACCGTAACCGTAACCGTAACCCTAACCCTAAAACTAACCCTAACTCGAGAATCCGAACTCTAAAATTGTTACACACATAGATACGCACAGCGTAATTTATTATATAAACAATATATGC
>NC_068985.1:14252850-14253813 GCF_001194135.2 Octopus bimaculoides
ACCCTAGGGTTAGGGTTAGGGTTAATTGTTTCAGAATCGTTTGGTTATGTAGTCGGCACTTAATGTATATCGGCTGAATGGACGTCAGTGATTGGTTGAAATTACAGAAATACGACAACTTTAACATGGAATAACTTATGGATTTCTTTTTTTTTTTAAGAAGACTAAGAGAAAAAGATGTTTTATATGACACATTCTACCAGTGTTCCAAGTTTCAAAGTGTTTCGTTAATGAAAAATGTGGCCCCCGTTTTAAAAAAGATCCAAAGATGTTTTATATGACACATTCTACCAGTGTCCCAAGTTTCAAAGTGTTTCGTTAGTGTTTCGTCAAGAAAATACTGGCGCCCCCGTTTTAAAATAGATCCAATACTGCTAAGCATTTCGCTCGGCGTGCTAACGATTCTGCTAGTTCGCTGCCTTGACCACAGAGGATGTTGGACTTAGAATGGAAAGCTACAAGAAATGCTGGTAAGCATTTTGTCCGGTTTGCTAGCGATTCAGTCATCTCGCCGTCTGAAGGTTGTACATATATTTGTCACAATCATACATATTTCAGTTTAACATCTTTTCGAGTAAATATATTTTTCTCTTCACTACCAAATAACTCACGCGTCAACGAAAAAACGACTTCGCAGTCACTCGATCTGCAAGAAACAGCAACCAAAAGCTCACTCAAATCTCACCCAGCTTCTTGAAAAAGAAAGACATATATGATAATTTATTTCTTCGTTGCCCACAGGGGGCTAAACATAGAGGGGACAAACAAGGACAGACAAAGGGATTTAAGTCGATCACATCGACCCCAGTGCGTAACTGGTATTTATTTAATCGACCCGAGAGGATGAAAGGTAAAGTCGACTTCGGCGGAATTTGAACTGAACAAGGACATATATGATAATGTCTACTCTTTTACTTGTTTCAGTCATTTGAATGCGGCCATGCTGGAGCACCGCCTTTAGTC
>NC_068985.1:14253823-14254306 GCF_001194135.2 Octopus bimaculoides
AACCCGGAACCCTGTGGTTCGTAAGCAAGCTACTTACCACACAGCCACTCCTACGCCTTAGATTTTCAAAAAGCCAAGACGGTCACGACTGAAATATTCCTGTTAATACAAACAGGTTAAACTTTGTAAACATACTTATCAATTTTTCGTGCATCACATTTGTGACTGAAGTTTCAGATGTTATCATAAGTATATTCTTTTATATGACCGATAAACCTAACCTTTGAAGCTCAGTCATCAAATATATATTTTAGTGGGTAAATCAGATAAGATGGGACAGTGCTTCTAACCCTTTCAAGTTCTAAACAACTGCTGTTCATGTCTGCAAGAAAACGCGAGCGGCGACAGAGGTCAACATGTGTTTCGCTTCAAATGATTGCAACAGAGTGGGATCTACATAAAGTACGCCAGGCTCTGCCAAAGCAGTCTAGCAGGCTCTTGTGTCGCACCGACCGTCCTGTGTGTGTGTGTGTGTGTGTGTGT
>NC_068985.1:14254684-14257184 GCF_001194135.2 Octopus bimaculoides
TGTGTGTGTGTGTGTGTGTGTGTGTGTGTGTGTATGTGTATATATGTATATATATATAAATATATATATATATATGTATATACAGTTGGATAAAATAATGGAAGCACCTAGCATCATAGCATCATAATTTTGAAATATCTATAAAACTGTCAAAAGCTTGTTTATTTTTATGTTTATTTGATTAATTATTAGTGTTGCTTAATATGTTTTGTAAACATTGCTGTTTCTTTTCAGATATCACAAAAAGTAAAAGGTAATTAAAATTCATTAAAATGACAGATCTATCGGACTTTCAAAGAGGTTAAATTGTTGGTGCTCGTATGGCAGGTGCTAGCGTAATGCAAACAGCCAAAATGTTTCGTGTATCAAGAAGTACTGTCTTGAAAGTAATGACAGCCTTTGAGAAAGAGGATAAAGTCTCCTTGTCGAAAAAAAACTCTAGAAGAAAAACAAAATTTTCAAATAGGGACCGTTGGACTGTTACGCGAATTGTTAGTAAGTGTCACAAAAGTACAGCTCCCAAAATTACTGCAGAGCTTAAAGACCACCTCGAGAACCCAGTTTCCACAAAAAGTGTTCGCCGGGAGCTGCATAAAGCTGGATTTCATGAGAGAACCACTACTTTCAAAAACAAACGTTTCAAAGCATTTAGTGTGGAATAAAAACCTACAGAATTGGTCCCTAGAGCAATGCAAGAATGTTATTTTTTTCGGACGAATCATCCCTTACCTCATTACGGAACACGGCCAAGTATACACGTGGAGACAGCCAAAAGAAGCATTTGACCGTGACTGCTTTCTTCCAACTGTTATACATGGATGAGGATCTGTGATGATAGGATGGGGTGGTGGCTATATCTTGAAAATCCGCCGGCCCAATGGCTTCCCTTCAAGGCAGAATTAATAGTCAAGACTATTTAAGCATTTTATCTGATGAAATCATCCTATCTTTGCAGAACTGTTTCCGGAGTGAAACGCAATCTTTCAGGATGACAATGCACCAATTCACACAGCTAAAGTTGTTACTGAATGGCACGAGGAACATTCTAGTGAAATTGAACATCTTATCTGGCCACCACAGTCCGCACATCTCAGTATTATTGAACATTTTTGGTGCATTTTAGAAAAACAGGTAAGGAGTTGATATCTTCTACCATCATCACTACAAGAACTGGAGACTGTTTTAGCTGAAGAATGGACAAAAATTCCTTTGGAAACAATTGAAACTTTATACGAGTCCATACCTCGTAGAATTCAAGCTGTAATTACTGCCAATAGCGGTCCTACCCCATATTAAAATAAATTTGCTTGAAATTTTAAGGTGTTTCCATTATTTTGTCCAGCCCCTGTATATGTGACGGGGTTTTCTCGGTTTCCGTCTACCAAATTTACACACAAACTTTGTTCCGCCCAGGACTATAATTGAAAATACTTGCCAAAGTACCGCTCAGTGGTTATGATGTGTGCGTGTGTGTGTATATATATATAATAAGATATTATAATGATATGTTAATATATGTGTGTGTGTGTGTGTGTGTGTGTGTGTGTGTGTGTGTGTGTTTGTGTGTATACTTTACAGCTTTTACTGCAGTACAACCAACAATGTAATTACGGTTAATCTAAATGTTAATTGGTAATTATAAATACACGCACGCACGCATGCACCCCCACCACACAGAGTTTAACACTTAATAATCCATAAGTACATTTAAAATTTCACGGAAATACAAACCATCTATGAAACATTTTGCTACATACTCTTTACTTACGCATGGATTTTTTTACACCATGCATGATTGCTCTTTTCTTTTGCTTGCTATGAACTGGATATTCCGTCGTTATATTACAACTAGTAGTACGTAATGTAAATGTAAAGTGAGGATCACTTGGTACAATCCTCCATATTCAATTTAAGTAAGTACAAGCTTTGGAAATATATATTTCAAAGAAGGGCAATCCCCTTGATCATTATGGCATTCACTTCCACATCTAAAAGGTGATGTCGATAGCCCACTATCTTCAGTAACGGCATATCTCTGTTACCTTAATGGCAACTAAAAAGAGTTTCCATAAAGCGATATGTATACTGGAGGCCTATTCTTCTATGTAAGTCATGAATTGGCTGTCATCAACGATGAGTTTACTGACAGGAATTATCTTTGCACCTAGCAAAGCTTTTCAATGTGTCTGACACAAATATCTTGGCAAAACTGAGTGCATAGGTTTTTCCCAAGCTCTCGTTTTATAGATCAGTGATTTTCTGTGAGGTCACATTGTTGTGGCGTATATTGACGGACTTTATGCTGAACTACATGTCTATAGTTCTATATTTAAGAGATGAGGAATTATTTACATTATTTACATTATCTACATTTGACGGATATTCGTCCTCATCTTGTTTGTTGTTAACACAACGTTTCGGCTGATATACCCTCCAGCCTTCGTCAGGTGTCTTGGGCTACTAACCCCAAGGTTCCGAGTTCGATTCACGGCAGCGACCT
>NC_068985.1:14258694-14260163 GCF_001194135.2 Octopus bimaculoides
TATATGCAAGTGTGTGTGTATGTGCGGGGGTTTATATGTAGGAAAGCGATCCAAAACTGTGTATAATGTCGGGTGATGTATAGAACGGCATACAAAGATGTAGTGTAAGTTATAAATTTATTTTAACTCGAAAAGCGTGAAGCTCATAGTTGTAATCTATGTAATTTTAGCTTAAAATAATATCTGTTACCCCAGCCTATCTTTCTGTGTGAGCGCGTGTATGTCTATATTCATATACATACATACATACACACACACACACACACATATACACACACACACACACACACACACACACACACATGCACGCGCTCACACACATACATACATATATCTGTGCGTGTTTGTGCGTGTGTCTGTCTGTGTGTGCGTCTGTATGTATTGGTGTTGTCAGAACAAATGTGCTAGTGTATAGCATATGTATATATACACGCTCATACCCACACCTATTGTATACACTAACGTTTTGTTCCAGCTTTTGCCGAAGCATGTACTTTAATAGGCATCAATCGAAATCAGAGAAGGCACCTCTACGTTTTCGCTTGACGTGTGAGAAATACCAGCCATATATTCGTCGGATCACACTAATGTCTTTATGAAAGAACGGACACATTAGAAAAAGAAATCTTCCGTAATAATGGGATGTTCACAGTTGCTAAGCGTTTGAGCGTAAGTTTGCTCAGCCGGAGATGACATCAGATTACAATAAAAAGAAAGAACACACACACACACAACGAAAGAACGACTGCAACTGCACAAAAGATAGGAAGCCAGTAAGGAAGCCTCTGCGTATCCGTTCAACTTGCGAGAAATAACAGTCAAATTTCTCTCAAATTAGATCCTTCTGTCTGAAAAGAGGATAGAGGATTTTGTAAACTTTGAAAACAGGAGATGACTACGGCTCATGGCTCTCTTAGAGCTGGTTTGGTCTAAACATCGATCTTCTAGAAATAGCAGGAAAATTTCTTTTGATTCATTAGAACTTTGCTACAAAAGGGAAGGACACACAGGATGATGTAATCGTAAATGTACTTAATAAGAAAGGATAGCCATTTGATGATTAGTCTTATTTGGTTTGTGTTGACCTGTGGCTGAACAAAAACCTACGAGATTAAGTGATAGCTCATGGAAGAAAACGTTAACCGTGTGTCAGTGTATATGTGTGTGTGCCTGTGTGTCTGTCTATCTATCTATCTATCTATCTATCTATCTATCTATCTATCTATCTATCTATCTATCTATCTATCTATAGTCAATTCAAATAAAAGAAAAACGAAAAAAGAAAAAAAATGTTAAGACGCGCACAAGAAATGTATTAGCTTGACGATCGGTGAAAGGAGAGAATTTGACGTTTCGAGCATGGCTTTTCGTCGGAAAGGAGAAAGGGAAAAGTCCAAAGATGGAGAAGAAATCGCCAACGGCACACGCGTAGGTACACTGCTGAAGTGACCGGAAATAGGTATATATAT
>NC_068985.1:14260293-14265091 GCF_001194135.2 Octopus bimaculoides
ATATATATATATATATATATATATACACAGACATACGTCCATATATGTCTGTGCGTAGTTGATGGAACTGCAAGAAATGAAAGTAACATTTCCCTCAAAACATTCTGTATTTTCATTTCAAACTGTGCTACACATCGGCTTCTCCTTGGACAGTTCCAATCGAAGAGCAGTTTTTTTCGAAGAAACTCCTAATTCTTCGCTTAATTCGTCTCTATTGCTCGAGAAAGGGATATTACCTGTATTTCTCACGACCCCTCTCACAGCCAAACATAGCCGTTCTTGCGTGACAGGGAGAGAGAGACACATACAGTGAGGGAGAGAGAGAGAGAGAGTGAGAAAGAAAGAGAATGTGAGTGAAAATAAGAAGTCCTTGCAGTTAGTAGTTTATTTATTCACCCTCGACGAGATGGGCGGGATTTGAACTTAATGTGCAAAGAGCCGGAACAAATGCGGTCATGCATCATATCTGACGCTCTAGTTATTCTGCCAAGTCGATGCCTTCAAAATAACATAACATCATAAAATTTGAACGGTGAAATAGATAATGTAGTCGTACGTGTAGAATTACTATAAGAAAAATAGGAAAAAATGGTCAGGACAAGCGCTTGATTAATTAACCGTTAATTGAAATAATGACGAGGGAGCCACAGAAATGGTAAATGGCTAACGGCACAAAAGAAATTTAAACTTGATAAAATATCATTCGAAGTGGTTTATATGATCGGAAATATAATTTCGAAGAGTTCATGGTGTCATAGCTAGGATCTGATCAAAGACCTTACAATTAAAAAAAAAAAAAGAAATAAAAAAAAAAATTCAAAAGTGGATAAAGCGTAAGTATACGAAATTAAACATTATTTTCCATCTTATTATTTAGTTTTGTTTTATTTCAAAAAATATGAATTTAATTATGTTTTATAATTGTTTATATCTTGAGTTACATATAGGAGTAGCTGTGTGGTAAGCAGCTTGCTTACTGATCACATGGTTCCGGGTTCAGTCCCACTACGTGGCACCTTAGGCAAGTGTCTTCTACTATAGCCTCGGGCCGACCAAAACCTTGTGAGTAGATTTGGTAGACGGAAACTGAAAGATGCCCGTCATGTATATGTATATATATATATATGTGTGTGTGTGTGTGTGTGTTTGTCCCCTTAACATCGCTTGACAACCGATGCTGGTGTGTTTATGTCTCCGTAACTTAGCGGTTCGGCAAAAGAGAACGATAGAATAAGTATCAGGCTTCCAAAGAATAAGTCCTGGGGTCGATTTGCTCGACTAAAGGCGGTGCTCCAGCATGGCCGCAGTCAAATGACTGAAACAAGTAAAAGACTAAAAGAAAAGACATATATGGACGTACGAAAATATTTTAATTGCTTAGGACCTCAATGGGTGTTAATTCAGCCCTGGTCAGGACTAGAATATCTTTGTTTATAAGGTCTGTTCTATCAGAGCTGACTTGTTGACTAAACAAGAACATTCAACCAAATATACTTTTTATAGTTTGTTTTTGGTGGTGGGGAGGGAACTATCACCTTTGTGAACTTCTGTAGATAACAACTTGTGAGTAGGTTTCTAATCAGCTAATAAATGATGGTCTTTTGTACAACTGGCAACAACAATAAATAAACCACGTTCATCCATCGGATCGACGCGGCCCATCTAGTCATCCCCGAGGATGACTGATGACTTGTTCGGTGACTTTGTTTAAAGTGAAGAACACTTACGCACCATCAAGCCCACCTCTCTCTCTCTCTCTCTCTCTCTCTCTCTCTCTCTCTCTCTCTCTCTCTCTCTCTCTCTCTCTCTCTCTCTCGTCCGTCACCATCTTCGATCCAGTAGCAAGACCAAGTCATCTTGACTAAGGATGGAAACGGATTCAGTGAATGCCCAAGATGTCTTATTTGCCTCATCACGATGATGCAACCGCCATTCCCTCCGTTCAGCGATGAAGGTTTCTTCCGTAAAAACCGCCGGATCCAGTCTTCACATGCATACGCAGGAAAGCCTTAATACGCTAATTAACCCATAGTTGGGACCCCACTGAAATGTGTTACTACTCAGAGTCAGAGTACACCTGAGAACATTAGAGTCTAAGAGGCTCTTCCAAACTCTTCAAAACCCTAGAACTCCCAAACCAGGACTCCTCTACCGGATGCCGTTTAAAGCCATACACCGGACTGCAAACACTGCTGTGACTGATGAGGAGATAACTCCTCCGAAATGTTTAACATCTCACAGTCTAGGTAGGTGGAGCTGCAAGCTGATCCAGGTGTATATACACCATTTGTCAACAAGCGAGATATATTTTACGTGACAAAACGTAGCGAGTAGCTTGTTCCCCAGTTCGAATGTGCATCAAGCTTATTCGGACTGAAAATAACATTGCAATTTCACTTACTACTGTTAGTTACCCCACCCTCCTCACTACGTAAATGACCTCTATTTCACAAGATATTTAAAAATATAGCAACAGCGCACGAGAAGAAATTACACAAAGATAAAATGCCAGCCGTCCATTCATTCATCTGTGTTAGGAAATTTTATTGACATTTACACAAATTGAAGTCGACGGGACATGAATAGTTTTATTGGTTTAATCTGGAGAAAAATCTTGTGCACATGTCCCCGTAAGAGCCTTCAAGGTAGACGAGATCGACACAAATAATATTCGTCTTGAATAGTTACAAATTGACGGCTGCAGGTAAAACATCAGCAGAGTGAGAATTCCAGCGTATTAAGCTTCTAGGGTGGAAGAGGCGAACCAAGTGTGATTAGTCCAAGTCTGTAAGAGTGCAGACATGTGGGTGGCAAAGGAGAAAAGACACGAACCAAAGTTTGCTGAGTGAGGGCGGTACGAGACGAGCTAGCAACAAGGAATGATATGGGAAGTTTTCGAACGGCCTTTTTGCGCCGCCAACTTAGTGTCGCTGAATCCACGTCCGCTTATTTTGACAGACATTTTGATTCCCTCTCTCTCTCTGTTTATGTCTCTATCAGCATATTTCTCTTTTTGTGTATGAGGAGAGAGACAGTGTGTGTGTGTTTATGTTAATCGCGCTCTATTAATAAATTATAAGAACTCTCTCTCTCTCTCTCTCTCTCTCTCTCTCTCTCTCTCTCTCTCACACACACACACACACATACACATTCTTTCTATCTTTCACACTCACTCTTTCTATATGTGTATATTTCTGCGCGAGCACGTGTATGTGTGTGTATTTGAGTCCAGTACCACAGCATACTGCTGCCCAAACAGGCTAAATGTCAGGTCAGATGTGCCAACTCATCAACGCCCAAACAGCCGCGCCTAATCGTCTCATTCTGCTCAGAAGGAAAGAGAGCGCTGTAGTCGCAGTAGGAAAAGCAGAAACAAGGGAGACAAATGTGAGCCATACGTTTAAAAGTACAAACGACTTGTGGTTAAATCTAATGCGAGGGGCACATTTTACCATAGGTGTAGTGACTGATGCAATGCGTTACAGGCGAGATTGAAGTGCTCAAGTTCATTCTAGTGTGAAGATGTTAATTCGATCAGAAGTACATCGTTCATTGGAGACAATTATTAATCTTTAGTAAGATATTTTTCGGTACAAAATTTAAACTCTGTTATTTAAGCTAAGTAAACAGTCAGCAATATAAAATAAATTTGTCAACAATGTTTACAGTGGTTTAAGTCTTACGTATTTTTCATACTATCTAGTTACAGCTTAGAACAATGGAACGGTATTTAGAACAACGAGGCAAGGAACGTTGAATGAAATTTAGCATGGATAAGTAAATCGATAGGTTACAGAACAACAATAAGACAGAATGGCTGTGTATATCCTATCACCGATATGAAAGATAAACGCGCAAGACAGCTGAGGACTATTATTTGCCCTCTTGTATAAAACAACTGATGATTAAGTAATAGTGAAGGCTAATTTGAACATAACGTTTGGAGATGAACATAACGGAAGCTGAAAGACAAAATCAGAGGAATGTTTTGGGCTAAACACATAGAACGAATTTATTTAACATTTAGCCCTCTATGGCCACGTAACTGAGAACTCAATAGTTTTGTAATATGACACTCAAAACCCATCGGAACTTAATCCCCATCAGTTTTGTGCACTTAGTTCTCAACATTCCCGTACCCTCAGCACTGTAGTCTTAGATATTTAGCCATCAACTCTTTCGCACTTCTAGGTCTCAGATGCATTCCACTTGTACTCATCACTAACACCCAATATCTTGTTAATTTATCCTTCAGATGTTCTATGCAATCAATCCCAAGCAGGCTTATAAATTGAGCCTTCATCTCTGTTGTACATTTAGTTCCAAATGTCATTTATATTTAGCTCTCAGTTATCTAGAAGAATGACTGAAACAAGTATAAGATATTGGAATGTCAGCTTAGAAATGTATAATTAGGTACAATATTTCTAGTCGAAATCTCTTTTACAAAAGCTTTACAGAGTACTACAAAGGAATAAAAACGCCTGTACTCTTTCACTTTTTTGACGTATCGAATCCTCGGCAGAGTAATTCGATAAATCAACAGAATTGACATAAGATCTATATCTGTCTCTCGTCTTTTAAACTCGAAGCATCAAAAACTAATTTAATACTGCTATGCTAATATCCCATTATTTTTATTATTGCTAATTGTGAAATTTAAAGTTCCATCTGTGTTGCTGTCATTCTACATAGCACATTGATTTTACGTTTACGTACATACGTACTTCACACGCACGCACACGCACACGCACACACACACGCACACACACACACACACACACACACACACACACAC
>NC_068985.1:14265122-14268141 GCF_001194135.2 Octopus bimaculoides
ACACACACACACACACACACACACACACACACATGCACACACTAATAAGCTTACGAACATGCAACTATCAGAGAGATATTTTGGACAGCAGTCTGTTCCAAAGTATGCATTTGTTTCCTATCTGATTTGATTATAACAATGCTGTTAGCATTATCAAACGTATAAGGAAAACGGCGAGCTGGCAGACTCGTTAGCGCACCGGTTAAATGCTTTTCGTCTGTATTAACGTTCTAAGTTCAAATTCCGCCGAGGTTGACTTTGCCTTTCATCATCGGGATCGATAAAATAAATACCAGTTGAATACAGGTGTCGACTTTTCCTCCCTCGAAATTGCTAGCCTTCGGCCAAAATTTGAAGTTGTTGTTATACGCGTGAGGTTAACGCGTTGGACAAAACGCCTGGCGGCATTTCTTCCTGCTGTTTAACACCGATGTTGACTGTACCTTTTATCCTTTTAAAGTTGATTAAATTAAGTACCAGTTATGCACTGGAGTTGATGTAATCGACCAGCCCTTTCCTCAAAATTTCAGGACTTGTACCTACTTATATTAGAAAAGATTATAATACGAGTAAGTTCTCAGTCCTTGGCTGGTACTGAGCTCTTACTAGTACGAGATGGAATTGAGCAAACCGTCTGCGCTGGTAGCAGATGAATCTTACAAAACAAAAACAAAATCGGAAACTGTGCCAAAATATTCTGAGAACCATGAAACTAGCCTGGAATATATTCATGCATACCTGAGTTGTACTAGACATCTAGGTATATTTATATATTTATACATACCAGTCCATACGGTTACATGTGTGCTTGTATAATGACACGTTCGTGTACTGCTGTTTATAACTGTGTTTCCAGGCTTCCATAGTTAGTTTAGGTATAGTTAAACATAATAAGTAAACACGTGTGTGTTGTTGTGACTGCTGTTGAGTGGTAGTATATGGCTATGTTGGTTACTGGAATTCGAGTTAGAGTATCTTTAATTGGGTTTCATACAATATTCACAAGGTTTAAGTCGGCCAGCTGGCAAAATCGTTAGAGCACCGGGCAATAATCCTTAGCGGCATTTCGCCCGTCTTTAAGTTTTGAGTTCAAATTCTGCCGAAGTCGGCCTTGGCTTTAATTCTTTCATGATCGATAAAATAAAGTAGCAATCAGTTAGTGAGGTCGAGGTAATCAATGAAAACTTCACCTAACACTGCTGGCCTTGTGTCGAAATTAGAAAGAACCGTTTAACGCTGTGTTAAGGGAAAAGGCACACGATTGGTTTCACCTGTTGCGAAAATGATCCCCAAAGATCGAAAGAGGTTTAATAACACTGTAGGTTAACTGTGATTCCGGGTTCAGTCCTACTGTGTGGCACCTTGGCAAGAATCTGTAGTCCCGGCACGACCAAAGCCTTGTGAGTGGATTTCATAGCCGGAAACTGAAAGAAGACCGTCGTATATATGTGTGTGTGTGTGTGTGTGTGTGTGTGTGTGTGTGTGTGTGTGAATTTATATATATATATATATATATATATATATATATATATGTGTGTGTGTGTGTGTGTGTGTGTCTTTGTGTGTGTTTGACGCACTACCACCACTGGACAACCGGTGCTGGTGTGCTTACGTCCCCGTAACTTTGCAATCCGGGAAAAAGAGACTGATTGGATAAGTATCAGGCTTAAAAAATAAGTACTGGGATCGATTCATACGAGTAAAAATTCAAGGCGGTGCCCCAGCATGGCCACAGTCTAATGACTAAATAAAATAAAATAAAAAAAAGCAATACAATAAGAACCCATATTCGGAAGTGGGGATTACTTGGTAGTTTGTAACCCTTATAGCCATACACATACACACAAACATACACGTAAGTATAGGTTTTACGTGGCATGTGAAATATATGTACGAAAATCTGACAAAAGTATTAGGCATACGTGAGTGAAAGGGAGAGAGAGAAAGAGAGAGAAAGAGAGAGAAAGCGAGAGAGGGACAGACATATATCTATACATGTGTAAAAGAGAGAGAGAGAGATAGAGAGAGAGAAAGAGAGAGTGTGTGTCCAATACATACATACGTAAGAGCAGAGAGTTTCTCATATGCCACATATCTAGTATTTATGCCCACACATGCACCCACCATCCCTACATACATACACACATATATATTTGTATAGGTAATACATTATTATAAAATATGGTAAGAGGCTGAAGAGGAATGGACAATCGGAAAGATTTGTTAAATCCGAAACCGGTACCTGTTTAATAGTGTTTTTTTAGGTGATTTTAAATGTCTTGCCCGCTTACGTTTTGGTATTCTGCTATATTTCATGCTGAGAGCAATTTAGGTCTTAATAGACACAAGATGTGATCTATTTCTCGCACATTAATTGTCCACGTTAGTGGTCAACGTTATTTTTAAAATATTTGTATAGGTATGAAGGTGCATTTTCTTGTATGTTTTTCACAGGGGTCTAAACTGGCCCCCACAGGACTCTGAGTTATTTCAACCTGGTACATTTTTTTATTGATTTCTAAACATAGAGTCGGCAGGCAATTGATGTTACGTAAAGTGATGCACTTTTATGTCACATAAAATTACACACACAATCAAACTAAGACGCATACACACATACGTAAGCATATATACACACACATACCGTAAGCATATATACACACACACACATAAGGCAGCGAGCTGGCAGAAACATTAGCACGCCGGGCGAAATGCTTAGCGGTATTTCGTCTGCCGCTACGTTCTGAGTTCAAATTCCGCCGAGGTCGACTTTGCCTTTCATCCTTTCGGGGTCGATAAATTAAGTACCAGTTACGCACTGGGGTCGATATAATCGACTTAATCCGTTCGTCTGTTCTTGTTTGTTCCCTCTATGTTTAGCCCCTTGTGGGCAATAATGAAATAGGTATTTCGTCTGCCGCTACGTTCTGAGTTCAAATTCTGCCGAGGTCGACTTTGTCTTTTATCCTTTCGGGGTCGATTAAATAAGTACCAGTTACGCACTGGGGACGATATAATC
>NC_068985.1:14268443-14269959 GCF_001194135.2 Octopus bimaculoides
AGTACAGGGTATATACTACCACACACACACACACACACACACTCCCTCTCTCTCTCTCTCTCTCTCTCTCTCTCTCTTTCGCTCCCCCCTCTCTCCCGGCATTGGCTGCGTGGAAAGTAGCTTGCTTCCCAACCACATGGTTCCGGGTTCAGTCCCACTGTATGGCAACCTGAGCAAGTGTCTTCTACTATAGCCTCGGGCCGACCAAAGCCTTGTGAGTGGATTTGGTAGACGGAAACTGAAACAAGCCCGTCGTATGTATATGTGTGCACGTGTGTGTGTGTGTTTATGTATCTTTGTCCCCCACAACATCGCTTCACAACCGATGTTGGTGTGTTTACGTCCCCGTTACTTAGCGATTCGGCAAAAGACACCGATAGAATAAGTACTAAGCTTACAAGTTTTGGGGTCAATTTGACTTTGACCATGCTGGGGCACCACCTTCAAGAATTTTCAGTTAAATAAATCGACCCCAGTATATATATATATATTTTAAAGCTTAGCACTTATTCTATCGGTCACTTTTGCTACGTGTGCGTTTGTATGAATTTAATTTCATCCCTCAATAAAGACGTTAGCGCATGATCCAGCACAGAGTAATCGAAACCGGTTTCACTTGATAACGAAGCGAACAACTTAAACCACACAGCTACGGCGGAGGCAGTTTGTATTTTCTTATTTTATGTTTTCAGTAAAACCAGCCAATGCGCTGTGGACACAATGGGACACCGTTCATGTTTGCGTACTTGCTCTATATTTCGCCAGTATGTGCACATGCATCAGCCATAGACTCTGTGTATGTGTGTGTGCGCGTATTATTTATGGTTTACGGCGAATGGAAGGCGGAAGTGTTTGTCTTTTGTTCATGTCTCGTTTCTCTCTGCCCCAACTCCTTACCGTCCGTCGAACAGAAGGCGCGTTATATTTACAAACAGGATCCTGTCACTACTATGTAAAACTGCACAGAACATGTGCCTTAACACACACACACACACACACACACACAAATCCGCACTCACACTAACGCACATACAACATACACATGCATACATACACACACGTACACACACATGCACACACTCACAGACATGAATGAGCTAATGGATAAACTCTACGCAGACGCTCTGAGTGCTAGAAATAACTGCCAAATCTCCCTCAGATCACAGCCTGAGTTCTCAAAATGAATGAATAAAATAATAATAAAGATATAAAAAGAAAAACAATGAATAAAAAAATAAAATACAAATAAGAAGCATGGTTTATGCTGAAAAGCCTCTTAGATATAGCAGTAAAATTCCCTGAAATCACAACCTTCTATCTCCAAACACGCGCGCGCGTGCGCGCATTACGTATGTAGGTTCTAGTTAAATGTTTTAGTAACAAAATATATAAAATGATATATAAAATAAATAAAAAGCTAAGTTGGAAAGACTGATCATCAGTCTCTTCAAACAGGTCTGACCTAGCTAGAAATAACAGCGAAATGTCCCACACGTAGGACGTTTCTAAATCACTG
>NC_068985.1:14271672-14272250 GCF_001194135.2 Octopus bimaculoides
GTGCGTGCGTGCGTGCGTGTGTCTTGACAACTGGTATGTTTAAGATCCCGTAATTTAGCGGTTCGGCAAAAAAGAAAACGATAGAATGACTGCCAGCTTTGCAAAAAGAAAAAAAAAAAAAAGAAAATATACTGGGATCGATTAATATTTCCCAAGGCGGTGGTCCAGCATGGTCGCAATCTAATGATTGAAACAAATGAAAAATAAAGGACAAAACACACACAGCATATACTGTACTGACATTTTGGATCACAATGATAGTCCTTCCAACAAGCTCTCATACATAGTTTTCCCTCTAATTAATATCGTTCAAAGGCACTGCATTCTAAAGGCATTCTGCAGACTGAGTTGTTACTCGAAGGCTATAAATATATGTCTAGGGGCCCAATGTTAGTCATCGTTTAGTATGGGTGTTAATATAGAGGGCACTCTTGTACGTAGCTGTGTCTGAGGGCCTATAATACTGTCAACGGGACCCTGTTCATAAAAATCTCATTACATAGGACGTGGCCTGGAGAATAAGAGACACCGACAAATGATATATAACTGTGTGTGTGTGTGTGTGTGTGTGTGTGTAT
>NC_068985.1:14272552-14273906 GCF_001194135.2 Octopus bimaculoides
ATATATATATATATATATATATATACCTGTATACATATAATGTATTGTATGCATATGTATATAGACATACATACCTGCATACATACCTGCATATATTTGTGTGTGTGTATATGTGTATATATATATTATATATATATGTGTGTTTGTGTATATGTGTATATATGTACACACGTACGCACACGCATACACGCACACACGCACATACATAAACCTTTAAATTTTAAAAGGTATCTTCTTGCCATTAGCTAGAATCGAACCCCAAAACAATCTTTGTTCTCTCTAGTAAAGTTTCTTTAACGCAATGAATTCAATTTTCAGTTTCATCTCTTAACATGGAAAAATTTGATCGTTTGTGTTTGAGTTTGTGTGTGTGTATGTGTATCTGTGTGTATGTGTGTGTGTGTGTGTGTGTGTGTGTGTGTGTGTGTGTGTGTGTGTGTCTTTGTGTGCGTGTGTTTCTGTGCGTATGCTTGTGTATGTGTGTTTGTTTGTGCATGAGTGTTTTTGTGTGTTTGCGTTTGTCCGTGTGAAAGAAATTGCGTTGATATAGGCGAAAAGGACCCTGTGTTTTTTTAAAGGAAGAACGAGGAGTATAATTAGGAAAACGTGGTGGAAATTGACGATCTTTCGAAATATATTATTAAGTAGAGGCTGTGTATATATATATCCGGGTGTCAAAAAAAGTGATTCACGAAATACTTTTTCGCCGGGAGCTTTGTTTCACTTGCTCAGGCATGTGTTTTCACGTCCGCACACACTCGGATACACAGGCAAATAAACACATATATACGGGTAGATATGTCATGCCGACCAACACGTTTGTAGCGGTACAATGTTAATCTCGGCGTAAAATTATTTCGCTGTCTCACCCCACGCCTCTCTGTCTGTTTATCTGTCTGTCTATTTCTCTCTCTCTCTTTCTCTCTCTCTCTTTCTCTCTCTCTCGCTCTTTCTTTCCTGGTCTCTCTCCCGCTGTCTCTCACTCTCTCCTCTTTTCCTCTCCTTTATCTTCTCTACAAAAATAATTCTATAATAAACAAATAAACTGCGAGCGAGAAATAGATAGATAGATAGATAGATAGATAGATAGTTATATAGATAAATAGTGCCAAATAATGATAAAGTTATATGTACGTACGTACCTATGTATGTATGTATGTATGTATGTATGTATGTATGTATGTATGTATGTATGTATGTATATGTATATGCATGTATGTATATGTATATGCATGTATGTCTCTCATTTTTTCTCTGTCTCTCTCTCTCTATATATATGTATATATATGTATATCTACACATGAATATAAATAGATATTTTATCATCTTATATATATGTATATATATATATATA
>NC_068985.1:14277001-14278368 GCF_001194135.2 Octopus bimaculoides
TTTCTTTCTTTCTTTCTTTCTAACTTTCTTCCTTTTTTTCTTTCTATCTTTCTTTCTATCTTTCTTTCTTTCTTTTTCTTTCTTTTTCTTTCTTTCTTTCTTTCTTTCTTTCTTTCTTTCTTTCTTTCTTTCTTTCTTTCTTTCTTTGTATTATTTTTGTCTTTTTATTCTTCATTTTATTCATATTTATATATTTTATTTACTTATCTATGAACTTTTTTCCTCATTTCTTCCTCCCTCCCTCCGTTCCTTCCTCCCTTCTTTCTTTCTTTCGTTCTTTCTTTCTTTCTTTCTTTCTTTCTTTCTATTTTTTGTGTATTTTTATTCTTATCTATATATCTTATTTACTTACAAAGGTTTTTCCTTATTTCTTTTTCTCTTTCTTTCCGTCTTCTTTACTTTTCATGCGTTTTCGTGTTTGTTTTTTTTTTCTCTGTATTTTGGTATTTTTTGCTTGTTTATTTTTAGCTGCCGATATGATTGTTGTTGGCATTTTTGATTGAAAGTAAATAAAAAGAATGACACTGAGTAAAAGAGAGAGAGAGAGAGAGAGAGAGAGAGAGAGAGAGAGAGAGAGAGAGAGAGAGAGAGAGAGAGAGAGAGAGAGAGAGAGAGAGAGAGAGAAAAGAACGAGAATTAGAGAGAAAGAAAGAGAAAAACGCGGGAAAAAAAGAGAGTGAAAGTGCAAAGTAATAGGATGTGTTAGATATGAGGGAGTGAAAGAGATAGAGAGAGAAGGAGGGAGACAGACACAGGGAAGAAGAGAGAGGGACAGAGAGGAAGACTGCATAGAATATTGAGAGGTGAGAGTGACGGAGTGAGTGGATGGAGTTTGCGATGAGGAGGAGAGAGAACGGATTTGAGACAGAAAGCGAGAAAAGTCGAGAGAGAGAGAGAGAGAGAGAGAGATGGGCAATAAATGAATGACTAGATAGATAGACAGAGAAACAGACATACAGATAGATAGACCGACTGATAAAAGACGGACAAACAGACAGATAGATAGATACATAGATAAGGTAGATAGATAGGTAAGCAGATAAACACAAATAGATTTACTAACAGTTACACACACACACATACACACACACACACACACACATATATACTCTTTTACTCTTTTACTTGTTTCAGTCATTTGACTGCGGCCATGCTGGAGCACCGCCTTTAGTCGAGCAAATCGACCCCAGGACTTATTCTTTGTAAGCCTAGTACCTATTCTATCGGTCTCTTTTGCCGAACCGCTAAGTTACGGGGACGTAAACACACCAGCATCGGTTGTCAATTGATGTTGGGGGACAAACAGACACACAAACACACACACACACACAGATATATACATATATATATATATATATATATATATA
>NC_068985.1:14283763-14284848 GCF_001194135.2 Octopus bimaculoides
CAGAGTTCTCCGCTTTGAAACCAAAAGGGTTTTACATTGATGGGATTAAAAAGCTTGTAAGTAGATGGAAGGAAGTCATAGACAATCAGGGAAAGTACATTGATGATTAAATTTCAATTAAATATAACATTTGATATAATATAACTTGTTTTCTTTATTCAAAATTCGGACAGGACTTATGGGATAACCTGATACATATGCATATATAGGATCGTTTGTAGATTTTGCTGCCTGACCCGGCGTGCTAGCGATTCTTTTCTACTTTAGACACAAGGCCCGAAATTTTTTGAGGAGCGCTCCAGTCGATTAGATTGACCCCAGAATGGATGAGAGGCAAAGTTGACCTCGGCGGAATTTGAACTCAGAATGTAAAGACAGACGGAATACCACTAAACATTTCGCCCGGCGTGCTAACGATTCTACCAGCTCGCCGTCTTATAAAGCTATAAGTCATCCTTTCTTCTGGAAGTACAAGGCCTCAAATTTAGAGAAGGGATTAAGTCGATTACATCGACCCGAGTGCGTAACTGGTACTTATTCAATCGACCTGAAAAAAATGATGAAAGGCAAAGTTGACCCCCGGCGGAAATGAACTCAAAACAAATGCGGTAGACGAAGTACCGTTGAACAATTCACCAGGCGTGCTAACCGTTCTGCCAGCTCGCCGCCTTGTGAAGCGATAAATAATAGAATGTAAATACTGAGTCGAAAAACACACTAGATAGATAGAAAGATAAATATACCGATATATGTGTGTATGTACGTAGTTACGCTTTTGCATTTTTGTTCATGAATGTAGCTTATTTAAACGTACGCATGTACGGCTGCTGCCCACCCCAGACGCACACTCATAAATGATTATAAATATTTATTTATATGCACACGCACACACACACACGCACACGTACACTCACGCGCGCGCACTTAAACATGTACCTATAAATGCGTGTGTTTATTGATGTGTGTATACATGCATATATATATATATATATATATATATGGAGTTTTATCATGGCTACCGAATAATTGTCACATTATTATTTACAGATAAATTCCTCTATTTACATAATATCGAGGTCTCTTTC
>NC_068985.1:14284948-14285464 GCF_001194135.2 Octopus bimaculoides
GTATGTATGTATGTATGTTTGTTTGTCTATCTATCTAAATGCGTGTGAAGAAAAATATATGTGTATGCGTATGTCCATAAATAGGATCTAAATATATATACATATATATAGAGACACTTTCAAATTTATCAGAATATTTGGACTGAGGATTGGAATAGTGAAATTTTCATTCGCTTAACCATGAAACGATTCGTATCCAATTAACTAAAGACTTGTTTTGTTTACGCTTTTCCCTCCGGTTTTTTGTTCTATGTGTGCCATAAATATCGCCATCCGTTTAGAGAAAAATTTGTAGTTTAGAATCAGTAGTTCTTTGACTGCTATTTTTAAATTTCGGGCCTTGTGCCTAGAGTAGAAAAGAATATATATATTAGCCGATGAATTCGTAAGTGCCTTTCTTATCGTTGATTTTTGGTGTCGCATGGCCAAAAATTACCGTGAATTTTTTTAGAGACACTTTCAAATTTATCAGAATATTTGGGCTGAAGATTGGAATAGTGAAATTTTCATTCGCTT
>NC_068985.1:14286333-14287527 GCF_001194135.2 Octopus bimaculoides
ACACACACACACACACACACACACACACACACACACAAAAGTACATATACGTGGGTTGTAACAGGGAAGGGGACAGCCTGTCATCCATCAGATGTGTGGAGAATCAAGGTGGGAGCCGTGAGTATCAGAATGGGCCCATCCTTAAATTTCGCAGCAGCCCTGAATTTTGAGAGGAAGGCCCCGAGGTGCAGTGGGACGAGGCTATCTCACTCGGTGTGTACGTCCATGTGTGTGTCTACGTGCGTGTGTGTATGAGTATGTGTATGGATATAGCACACGATCACACATACATGCATACATATATATGCATATACGCATATATATAAACATCGTACAAGAGTGCTTTCGGCCGACCACACCTGGGGCGTTCCTCTCTAAATTCAACCTGGCTGCTTGGTTAGGTGGATGAACCTTTTCTGACTACTCATCGTCACCACGCCTTTGATTGGCATCTGACAGCACCTCGTTGCCCAGTCATAGGCCCTTTACATCTGTGTGTCTTGTGTGTGTGTGTGTGTGTGTGTGTGTGTGTTAATTTATGCATGAGTGTATATAAATGTTACATGTACTCTTTTACTCTTTTAAGTGTTTCAGTCATTTGACTGCGGCCATACTGGAGCACCGCCTTTAGTCGAACAAATCGACCCCAGGAGTTATTCTTTTTGTAAACCTAGTACTTATTCTATCCGTTTCTTTTGCCGAACCGCTAAGTTATGGGGACATAAACACACCGGCATCGGTTGTCAAGCGACGAGGGGACAAAAGCACACACAAACATATGCATATATATATGCAACGGGCTTCTTTCAGTTTCCGACTACCAAATCCACTCACAAGGCTTTGGTCGGCCCGAGGCTATAGTAGAAGACACTTGGCCAAAGTGCCACGCAATGGGACTGAACCTGGAACCATGTGGTTCGTAAGCAAGCTACTTACCACACAGCCACTCCTGCGTATAACATTGGTTTGAAATTTTGGTATAAGGCCAGTAAGTTCGGGGGAGTAGGGTAAGTCAGATACAACGACCCCAGTGTTTAACTGCTACGTATTTTATCAACCCTTAAAGGGATGAAAAGCAAAGTCGACCTCGGAGGAACACGAACTCAGAACTTAAAGACGGATGAAGTACCTTTAAACATTTTGTCCGGCGCTTTAACGATTCTGCCTGTTCGCCTTATATATATATATATATAT
>NC_068985.1:14288578-14291429 GCF_001194135.2 Octopus bimaculoides
TATGTATATATACACATACATACATATATATAGTTGAAATTTACAGGAAAAACATATACAATATGTATATACATATTATATAGGAAAGAGATTATGACTGCTTCAGTATATTCTCTTTTCCAAAGAGGAGAAATTTAATTTTTTTCCTTCATTTCGCATGTTTTTTTTTTTCTCCTCTCATCGAAACTCGGACTGAAATTCGGTTCAATTTTACACTCCTTTGATGACTTTCTAGATCTGCAAAGACTTTTGTTTAACTATGTCAGATGAATTTTGCTAAGACATTTCCGCAAATGTGATAGAGAAGTAAGCTTAACAGAGGATCATGGCGAACACCACTGATAACATTTTCTAGTTTGGCGTGAATTCTGTCGACCACGGCATCATGTTGGATTCCGTTTGTTGTGAAACACGTAATTCATGGCATTAGCTTTCCACGGACTTCAATCTTGGATAATTATTTTGAGAAGTATGCTCTGGTCGACTTTCTTTATATCTGCTGAAGACAAGATAAAATACATCAGTGTTGCAACCCTCCCCCATATCATGCAGTGTGTTAGGCAGTCTCTACCATCACGAAAACCATGTTGTTTGAGATCTAGAAGATGATTTTCTTTTCTAGGAAGGCAGTTATTTTTATCTCACTTCCCTCTTGGAGATTTTAATGGTATGAAAAGTTTGTGAAATCGGATGGTAATTCACTGCGTGCAACTTACTTCCCATTTGAAAAAACTGACATGACAGGCTGGGACAGCTAGGTCAGCAAGTTCGGGGGCTGGAGTCTGAGTCGATTATAACGACCCCCAGTGCTCAACTAGTACTTCTTTTATCGACTCTGCAAGGATGAAAGGCAAAGCTGACCTTGGCAGAATTTGAACTCAAAACGTAAACGGACGAAATATCACTAAGCATTTTGCCAGGCATGCTGGCGATTCTGCCAGCTCGCCCACAGATATTAGCAGGAAGAGATATAAGTTGAGATATAAGAGGTCATCACCTTTTCAGGACACTTATGAAGTATTTGTTACGGCCCGCTACTGACTTGATATTAATTTTTATTGCCGCAGTTATATCTGCAGTACCGTAACTTAGATCATCGGAAAAGGAACCGATCGAGTAAGTAACAGACTTTAAAAAATATGAAGTAATAGGGTTCGATTTCATTGACTCTTCAATTGGCTAAGCCCTTCAATCCGGTACCCCAGCAAGGCCGCCAACCCATTGACTGAAACAAGTAAAAGATTAAAAGAATAAAAGAACACAAATTGAAATTGTATTTATTATCCCCCATGTCAATAAATATTTGTATTCTTTTTTTATTAATATCACTAAAATTAATACAATTAAACCTTGGGAGAGGCATTATGACATACGAAACTAAAATTAATATTATTTTATACTCTAGGCACAAGGCCCGAAATTTTGAGAGAAGAGGTCAGTCGATTAGATCGACCTCAGTACGCAACTGGTACTTAATTTATCGACCCCGAAAGGATGAAAGGTGGAATTTGAACTCAGAACATAAAGACAGGTGAAATACCGCTAAGCATTTCGCCCGGCGTGCTAACGTTTCTGCCAGCTCACCGCCTTTAATATTCTTTTCTACTCTAAGCACAAGGCCTGAAATTTTGGGGGAGGAGGCCGGTCGATTAGCTCGACCTCAGTAGGCAGCTGGTAGTTAATTTATCGACCCCGAGAAGATGAAAGGCAAAGTCGACTTCGGCGGAATTTGAACTGAGAACGTAAAGAAAGATGAAATACCGCTAGGCATTTCACCCGGCGTGCTAACGTTCCTTATTTCTTTATTGCCCACAAGGGGCTAAACATAGAAGGGACAAACAAGGACAGACAAAGGGATTAAGTCGATTACATCGACCCCAGTGCGTAACTGGTACTTAATTTATCGACCCCAAACGGATGAAAAGCAAAGTCGACCTCGGCGTAACGGCAGACGAAATTCCGCTAAACATTTCGCCCGGCGTGCTAACGTTTCTGCCATCTCGCCGCCTTATCGCTAAAATTAATATTGCTGAAAACTATTTCACACGTTTTACAAGATTTCAATTTGTACGGTGATTGGCGGAACCGATTTTACCGTGTAAACTTGTCAGTATAACACTTTGGGGGTTCTAACATTGAAATTATAAATGGAACTCGACATGCTAAAAGAAATACCAAAGAAGCCATGTGTAATCAAAGTTGCTCTTCTTATTCAGAGATACGTTTGCACATGATTCAGGTAAAATAACTTTTCAGTGAAACAGTGTCCTTTGTTATACACTGGCAAGATCCAACATAACCTGATTGAAAGGTCATAAAATAACCGTTTAAGAATGACCTGAAAGTAGCCCCGAGGTTAACCAGATAGAAAATCTCAGATGCAACAAATTGATTTCAGTTTCCAAAGCGAGCAACAAAATTAAATTAACTGAAATAATTATTCATGCGTGGATTAGAATCATAAATCTTGCATAGCTGAAAAAATTATTCGTGCATGTTTTAAAATCATAAATCTTGAGTAACTGAAAAAATTTATCATTTCCATGCTCAGAAGAATTGATGCATGCAATAATCGCAGCAAAAGTTTTTCCTACTAAATACAATTACAAAATGCCTTTACCATGATATTGTTTTATATGATGTTTCATATACCTTTAGACTGAGCTGACATACAAATAATTTTTGGAGTATTTTAAACCTCAAACTTGTTATATTCTGTTAAAAAAAAAACACACTATTAGTTTTAAAGAGAACATTAAAATAAAATAATTATGAGCAGAAAAAAGGAATAAGGCCAGCAAGCAACAGTCAGGCAAGCGTCTAGAATTTTGACCAATATGTGTGCGTATAT
>NC_068985.1:14291673-14293663 GCF_001194135.2 Octopus bimaculoides
AAAATATTTGGAAAGATATTATTGACTCGATTATTATCTAGTGTAACAATTAAAAATGATAATAACAGAATCAATAATATAATATTTCTCCCGAATTATTTGCTCCGTATTGAAATTATTCTTTTCTACTCTAGGCACAAAGCCCGAAATTTTTTAGGAGGGGGCCAGTCGATTAGATCGACCCCAGTACGCAACTGGTACTTAATTTATCGACCCCGAAAGAATGAACGGCAAAGTCGACCTCGGCGGAATTTGAACTCAGAACGTAAAGACAGACGAAATACCTCTAAGCATTTCGCCCGGCGTGCTAACGTTTCTTATTTCTTTATTGCCCACTTGAAATTATAGATGTCTTTAGCTAGTTTATTCGAATTACGTCATTTTTAATATAGAATATGTATGTAAATTGTAACGACACTTAAATGAATTGGAATAGATCCAATGTAACCACGCGTATTATTTGCTGTAATGAAGCTATACATTTAGATAACGTTTTGTGCCAAATAGTTACCCTTAAGAGGACAGTAGAAGTCGTTCTACACTTACAATTTAAGATATTATTTTGTAAATAGAAGAAAATGCGATTTTCCTTTTATATTACAGTACGTTAATTCTCAAGTGTATTATTAAACTCAAACCATTTCAAAATAGTTTATTCAAGTCCATAAGGTACACAATTTACAAAAATCCATCAAAGTACATAATTACAAACCAGTTTCACTTCTTACAGAAGATATTCATGGCAATGTATGTGCGTAATGGCTTATCATTTGTCTTTTGTATATAATGCGTCTATTGGAAGTAGCCTAGGTTAAACCTAATATTGTATATGATAATAGATCCAAATTAAGTTGGTATGTATGTTTTTTTTTGTACTTTTACTAGTCAAAAAATAGAAGGGAAATATAACATAAACAATTTTTAAAATGGCTAAGAAATAGGTACCAGTATTTGGTTAATGGTTTAAACCTGATTTATATTTTACAATAAAAACGTTTCTTTATTGATTCTTTGTTGTAATATTTTCTGCATATTGATATAGTGGTAAAAGTTCAAAATTTGGTTGTTGAAATCCTGCACATCTATCAAAATGCTTACTGTGTCAAATTTTTAAAGTATTTGGATCACATATTTGTTGACGGTGAACCGTAATGCATTTTCTAAGTGACATGATTTGGCCAATGTAATAGGTGCCAGTTGCAGCATGTTATGACATAAATAAAGTTGCTGTAATTTTGCTACACAAATAAATAATTTTTGGTATTAACCTGTTAGCTCTAAGACATCATGTGCAATTCTGAAGGCTTCAAGTTGTGCTTCAAAGTCGGGTAAATTTTGAAAGAAAAAATAACTTTTCCGTTTTATTTTGATAACCTTAAGAAGAAAAAAACATAACGGAGATAATGAAAGATTCTAACCAAACAAATCAATGAAGACAAAAGACTAGTGTATCTTGGCATCCAGCGGGTAATGTTGTTGATGTCTTTCATGCACACTTAATACCAATAAAAATGAAACAACGAAACAAGCTACAGAGTATGTGGGTAACAGAAGACCCTTATAAAAACTGAACAAAATCTGAAAGACTATAATTCTTCGATGTTATCAAGAAATCGTCTGAACTGTCTCACGTCTGGCAATTCTCTCACCAAAAGTGCAAGCTCAGGGTTGTTAAGAGAAATAGCATTAAATGTACAAAAAGGTGAATAGTGTTGTATAGTAAGTTCAATTAACAGCCTTATGAGTTTAACCGTGGGGAGCAAAGTCAATGGGTTGAACTAGATCTAGAAAATACTAAAGTTCAGCGACCCGCTACCTATGTATTCTGTCAGATAATGATCTTCCCTGCGGATAGAGGAGCTTTCAGTTTGTCAGATTGCTTCAGAATTACTGAGTTATACACAGATAAGTCTTGAATTTTACGTCTATGAATGTATGTGTATTTATGCATGTGTATGTAGGTGTATGCATATGTGTGTGTGTGTGTGTG
>NC_068985.1:14294261-14295010 GCF_001194135.2 Octopus bimaculoides
ATATATATATATATATATACATATATATAATATATAAATACATATGCATATACGTATATATATATATATATACATATACATATACATATACATATACAAACATATATTTATGTGTGCATATTTATATATATATATATAGAGAGATGTATATAAATAAATAGATATGAACACAAATACATATACATACACACTCCTACACATTTATTTACACAATCGAAAGATCTATTGAATACAATATTTGCTGCAGATTTTGTTTATAAGCAGAGTTAATGATTCTCTAGAATGTCTCTTTAAGCTCCACACAAACACGCAGACGTACACACACACACACACACACACACACACACACACACACACACACACACACACACACACACACACACACACACACACACACACACACACACACACAAACATACACACATGCGCATGCGCATGCACACCGACACACCTACACCTACTCATGCATAGGCAGACACACGCAAAAACATCTGCGATATTTCTGATGCCTTTCATAAAAGGAATCTGGAAGATTGCAAATGGCTCACTTTTGTGTAAATCCGTATGAAGAACATTAGCAGCTCATTATCACTTCACCCATGCATGCATGCATGTATATATGCATGTATGCATGTATGTATGTATGTATGTATGTATGTATGCATGTATGCATGTATGTATGTACGTATGTATGTATGTATGTATGTATGTATGTATGTATGTATGTATGCATGTATGTATGTATGTAT
>NC_068985.1:14295595-14299676 GCF_001194135.2 Octopus bimaculoides
GTATGTATGTATGTACGTATGTATGTATGTATGTATGTATGTATGTGTGTATGTATGTATGTATGTATGTATGTACGTATGTATGTACGTATGTATGTATGTATGTATGCATGTATGTATGTATGTATGCATGTATGTATGTATGTATGTATGCATGCATGTATGTAATGTGTGTGTGTGTGTGTGTAGATGTACATAAACGTATATCTATCTATCTATTTATCTATCTATGTGTGTTTATACACATACATACACACACACACACACACACACGTGCACATATTCTTTATTCTTTCTTTTATTCTTTTATTTGTTTCAGTCATTTGACTGCGGCCATGCTGGAGCATCGCCTTTTAGTCGAGCAAATCGACCCCAGCACTTATTCTTTGTAAGCCTAGTACTTATTCTATCGATTTCTTTTTGCCGAGCCGCTATATTACGGGGACGTAAACACACCAACATCGATTGTCAAGCGATGGTGATGGGGGACAAACACAGACACAAAGACACTCACACACATAAATATATACATATGTATATAGGTATATACGACGGGCGGACACACCCACCCACACACACACACACACACGCGCACACACATACACACACACACAGATATATATGGCTTCGGAAAAATAGTTAAACGTAGCAGTACTTAATAAATGTGCAATATATACATCATTTGTATTTCTAATATTTTTAATTTTGTATCTTTATTTGTTTAATATATATACGAGGTGCGTATGCAGCTTTATTTTACCCGCCAAAGCTAATGCTGTGTGGCCATAATCCATTGGATGGGCGATGACAGCACCCTTCCTGCGCATATGTGAACATTTTCGCGTCGGTAGGCCGCATCAGTTCTCGGGTTTTACGTCTGGAGTACAGACGTGTAGTACGCGTTCGTTGGATCTTGGTTTTCACTGAACGCATCGATCTGAGATATCGCATCAAGTTTTACCAAAAGCTTGGTAATATACGAACTCAAACCATCCAGAAGATTCATCAGGTCTTTGGCGAGGGTACCATGGGCAAATATCAAATAAAGGCGGCGAGCTGGCAGAATCGTTAGCACGCCGGGCGAAATCCTTAGCGGTATTTCGTCTGCTACTACGTTCTGAGTTCAAATTCCGTCGAGGTCGACTTTGCGTTTCATCCTTTCTGGGTCGATTAAATAAGGATAAATGTGCTTACCGACCACGCCAACACACCCACTCATTCTTGCTTTCAAATTCAAGAACTGTTATTTCAAAGCGGTTAATATGCAAGCATGTGCGAATTCTGCATGAATCAGGAAACGGTGGCGAATGAGGTTTTTAAATAGAATTATGAGCCTTCACTGTATACTGACTAAAGAAAATAGTCTAATGTGTATGTATATATATTAGTGGTACCGAAAAGTAACGTCGCGTTTTGTGTAATGTATTCAAATCAGTATAGATACATTCATTACTCAAAATATAATCGCCATTGTTAGCAATAATATGTATTATCTCGAAACCAATTTTCTGATACCTAAGGCAAAAATCGTTATTTTCTTTAGAAGAGAAAAGACTACGGAGTCCCGTTTCAACACCGGCCCAGCTTCTAAATGTTTTTACACTGGTAGAATGACAACGTGATCTGAATCAGTGAAAATTTGATGGCGCTAGGTCCGGTGATTAGGGAGAGTGAGGCAGATTCCCAGCCTAATGGATTTATATTTTTCTGGTTTATGTTTGCTGAATGTGGCTTGTATTCTCGGTGGACAGTTCATGATGTGACTACTCTATTTCTGTATACACTTTCCTATTTTTCCAGTCTGTTGCACTGTAAACTAAGGTTGAATAAGCCTCCGGAATAAGCTCCCAATACTTTGATGCAGTTCCTCTCCAATTGTTATTTTCGCAGCGTCATTATTAAGAACAAATTGATACTCACCCAAAAGATCAAATTCACTGGTTTTTAACCTAATAAACCACTGTTGTATTTCCGGACATTCACACCACCAGGATATACAATACATATGGTTTCGCTTGCACGTGTTGCATAGATGCGCTTACGAAATTCGTAAGGCACGCAACACCGAATATGCAGTTCACTAAGTCATTCTCACCCCTGAGCATATACACACACATTGCTCGTCCACATCGTCGTTTGTTCATGAACTCTATCCTGATTGGTTGATTGTAAGGACATCTTTTCTTGGCTTGTAAACCATGACGTCAAACTATTTGCTTAAAAATACAACTCTACTTTTCGGTACCCCTAATACAATTTGACTAGAACCGGACAAAAGAACGAAGTAGTTACTTCATATACTATCGAGAAGTCTTAGAAAACTAGTAAAACTAGTTGGAAGCTTGACTTAGAAAACAAATTAGATTGCTTTGTTAGGAGAGTATAATAATTTGACGTTCTTAAATAAATATCAAGAGGTATGTGTGTCGTTGACAGAAACGCATAGACCTAAGGCGGCGAGCTGGCAGAAACGTTAGCGCGCCGGGAGAAATGCCTAGCGGTATTTCGTCTGCCGCTACGTTCTGAGTTCAAATTCCGCCGAGGTCGACTTTGCTTTTCATCCTTTCGGGGTCGATTAAATAAGTACCAGTTACGCACTGGGGTCGACATAATCGACTTAATCCGTTTGTCTGTCCTTGTTTGTTTCCTCTGTGTGTAGCCCCTTGTGGGCAGTAAAGAAATAAGAAACACATAGACCTAAGTAGTTCGATTTTGGTTCATCTGAATGGAACATTTAATCACTGGGAGTGCATAACGGCTCAATAAGTAGCCGGAGCTACGATTCATATTTATGTGAATTTGAAAAAAAAAAAAAAAAAAAAAAAAAAAAAAAAAAAAAAACAGGACTTCAAATATTACACATAAAAATATGTGGAAATTTTTACTATAAGTTCGTGACACACATACACGTACACACGCACCGACACACACACACGTACACACACACTTACATACTCACTCACACACACGCACACACACTCGCACTCACATTTAAATGCATAAACACAGGCCTATGGACATGACACACCGACACACATACACGTACGCACTCGAACATATAAACACAAACATACATACACACGTGCAGATTTATATATCGATCAGTTGGACTATGATTATATTGATTAGTTCTTAAAGTTCTGAATTGAAATTCCACCGAGGTCCAACGATTAAGTCCGTTAGTAGCATTTTGAAATGTTTTTCAGGTTCTGATAGCAATCTCAGGTGAAGTTTGCTACCCAAGAACCGCATTCAAGCTATACCCTTTCTCAACCGTTTTGTTCTACACCTGGTACACAGTTAGGGCATACTTAGCTATTTCCTTATCTTGTCAACCTGAAGGTGCTGTTGCCCTTACAGCATAGATTCCTGCTGTACAAATTTTTGATTTACCTCACACATTCCATTGCCGCCAACCAATTATTTTTGTCTCTGTTCTTGTCGGTGGCTGCTTGTTTTACGCATTCTGGTTTCTCGAAATATCTGTTGTTGTTCTGGATTGTCTATCTTGCGGTGCTTAGGATGCATTTAGATGAAAATCTTTGTTTTAAACGAATTAGCATTTGCTTATTCACCACACTGAATAAAAGTTCAAAAAGCACAAAGGATATTATTTGTTGCAGTGCAATAAATTGGAAGTTATTTTCCTCGTGAGGCTTTTTTCACGCAGCTCTACGCACAAACGCTATATACACAACACACTCAAAAGAAATGATATGGAGGTACATGAATCTTTTTATATGTTGATAACGACTATTACCTGAATATCTGTTTAGAATATATCAAAGTATATTTTCTTATTTCTTTATTGTCCACAAGGGGCTACACATAGAGTGGACGAACAAGGACAGACAAGGGGGTTAAGTCGATTACATCGACTCCAGTGCGTAACTGGTACTTAATTTATCGACCCGAAAGGATGAAAAAGCAAAGTCGACCTCGGCGGAGTTTGAACTCAGAACATAACGGCAAACGAATTACCGCTAATAATTTCGCCCGGCGTGCTAAGGCTTCTGCCAGCTCGCTGCCTTTATATAAAAGAATATTTTCTAATGTATAAACATACATTCTTAGCCCAAAA
>NC_068985.1:14299686-14301432 GCF_001194135.2 Octopus bimaculoides
ATATATATATATATATATATATATATATATAACATAACTTGAGACTTCTTAATTAAACGAAATGCATTAAATAATGGGCAGCAAAAACTCTCTCCAAATTAAATTGTAACACAAAATATCATAAAGATGCCTTTCTTTTACATGCTTTCATTTTATCTAAATTCTATATATTTACACATATAATTATTTCTAATATAAGCACAAGACAAGTAATTTTAAGAGGAGTTCTGTCGATACCATTGGCTCCTTTACTTGAGTAGCGCTTCATTATATCAACATGTCAAAAGTTTGAAAGCTGTAGTTAACCTTGGTGATATTTGTAACACAAACCGTGAAGAACCGGAAATTATGCCGCAAAGCATTGTGTCCGACATTCGAAGGATTCTGTCTATCCACTGCAATATAAAATAAGCGCCATATTGCAGCTTCGGCAATTGCTCTACTTAGCATTAAACATTGTTAGTATTAGACATGTCAGGGTTTCGTAAATGTATATTATTCTTTTAATAGCTTCAGATCTAAAACTAAAACTAGTAAAAGAACAATTTAGGTACGTTTATATATTTATTTTGCAAGATTATTGATGTGAAATCGTGTGCTGAAACAGATTTTTTTGAATATTTGGCGGAAAGAAGAAAAAAAGATGGCCAGTCCAAAATATAACAATAACAATTTAGTCGTTTTTTTTTTAGCAATATATATTATACATCCGAAGATGGCGGTGTATTTCAAGCTGATGTCATGGTTGCATTGTTCAACTGAATGGAGCCGCTTGAAACGGCCGTCATTCACTAATACCTGACATCCTCGAACCCTCATACGTCGCTAGACGACGTATGGGGGTTCGACAATTTCTTACCGAATGACCACACAGTTGATTTGTTTATAGTGATCAAGTGTTTGTGTAGACATAAGCTCACGCTCGCTATCAGATCGACATTACCTGTACAGGTACAATGGGTGCCACATATCAGATGTCTAAATGACCGTGGAGCAACGTGAGATGAAGTGCTTTGCTCAATAACACAACGCAATTGTTTCATTGAAATTCGATCTCATGGGCATCGTCATATCATGCAATAACATGTGCAACACATTGTTACACAATATATCAATATCAATGAGATCGAATTTCAATGAAACAATTCTTAACTGTTGCAACAAAAGGGCTTGTCCACTCCATTCTCCTTGTTCGTGACTGCAAAAACTGCAAATGCTTGTCGATTTTCAGGCATGATTTTGATTACATAATCTTCGGATTACTCTCCGTCTGATAGCCTTTATCAGTGGAAAAGCTTAATAAGTTAACGTGAAGGCACGTGGCTTATTGGTTAGTGTATTTGGCTCACAATGGTAAGGTCGTGAGTTCAATTCCCGACGACGCGTTGTGTCCTTGAGCAAGACACTTTATTTCATGTTGCTCCAGTCTGCTCAGTTGGCAAAAATGAGAAGTACCTGTATTTCAAAGGGCCAGCCTTTTTACACTCTGTATCACGCTGAATCTCCCTCAGAAATACGTTAGCGATACACGTGTCTGTGGAGTGTCACTTGCAAGTTAATTTCACGAGGAGGCTGTTCCGTTAATCAGATCAACTGAAACCCTCATCGTCGTAACTGACGGAGTACCAGTCATACTCTCTTTCTCTCTCTCTCTCTCTCTCTCTCCCTCTCCCCTCTCTCCCCCTCCCCCTCTCCCTCTCCCCTCCTCTCCTCTCTCTCTATATATATATACCAGACGAACCAATG
>NC_068985.1:14304354-14305324 GCF_001194135.2 Octopus bimaculoides
GTGTATATATATATTTATATATTTATACATGTATACATAAATATATATGTATGAATGTATCTATCTATATTTGCTATGTCTACAACTTTCTTATAAATGTTGTAATATATAACAAGCTACTTGAGTTCAATTCAAAACAGGATGGATAGACATTCATTATATAACAAATATGACAGCTGCCGCCTTTCAGCGTTGTTTACTTTTTTTTGTTAACTGGTGTTGAACCTGGTTTTAAATTTCATGTCAAAAAAAAAAAAAAAGAAAAGAAAACTACTGAGGCTCAGTAATAACTAGTTTGACTGTTTCAACGATATTTATTTGTTCTAACGGTCTCTGTCGACAGAATATACTAATTCGGGAACCATGTTTACTTTACATAGTTCAGTTGGATTGCTCTTGCCCTTGGGGTATAAAGAAATGAATATATATAGATTATTCATGAGCCTTGTGGCAATTTTTATATAAGTACTCGCACAGAGCTTCAATGTATATCTATCTATCTATCTATCTATCTATCTATCTATCTATCTATCTATCTATCTATCTATCTATCTATCTATTTATCTATCTATCTATCTATCTGACGTAGCTGTGTGGTAAGAAGGTTGCTTTCCAACCATAAGGTTCCGCGTTCAGTTCCACTGTGAGGCACTTTGGACAAGTGTCTTCTACTATACCCTCAGGCAGACCAAAGTGTTTGTGAGTGGATATGGTAGACGGAAACTGAAAGATGCCCTTCGGATGTGTGTGTGTGTCTGTGTCTGTTTAACCTTCACAAGCGCTTGAGAACCGGTGTAGGTGTGTTTGCATCCCCGTAGCATAGAGGTTCGGCAAAAGAAAATATACAGCTATACAGACATAAACACACACACACACAGTTACTTACATAGAAACACGTGCACGCTGGAATACACAGGCACATATATATATATGCGCATGCATATATGTATATATATATATATATATATAT
>NC_068985.1:14305815-14310106 GCF_001194135.2 Octopus bimaculoides
ACACTTTTACATGCACACACATGCATTCACATACACACACGCTTGAGTAGACTCGCACAATGCTTATCACACACTTACTTACACACATGCACCGAAGCAAGCACATACACACAAGCAGGATCATACAGAAGCACACACACACACACACACACACACACACACACACATAAATACACGCGTATCTACACGCGCTCATCTCCCTTACACGAATGCACTCCACCCCCAACTTCACCCGCAAAAATATCACATAAAATTCTTCAATAGCTTCCCTTCTACATAACTAGTCCACAACATCAGACATGAAAGAATAGTACGAAGTACATACATACAACACACACACACACATACATCAACCACACATGCATCATCATCATCGTCGTCATCATCATCATCATCATCATCATCATCATCATCATCATCATCGTGATGTTAGTGTATTTTTCCTTTGCCAATTTTCCCACAGAAATAAGGATTTGGTATATTTGCAGTAGTTGAAATCCTGGCATCATTTGCCCCGATCTAATGTTATCTTACCCTCTGTCAAGTAAGACAATGTTTGCCGCTGTGACCTTACTATTCAACATCGCTTTCGTCATTGGTCTCTATTCTTGTCAAGGCCAGGAGCTTTACTTCTTGAATCAGCCAAAATCGAAATACATTTCCTTGCGTCTTCATTCTATTTTGCAACATCAGCAAAAGTACATGACTCCTGTATTCGAGAAAATCTCAACCGGTTTTCTATAGTTTATCGTTCTGTTCTATAACGAGGTCCATAATGACACAATAGTGTTGCAGGAACTGTATCGCCTGTGCACCGCGTGTCACCATGACTCTGGCAACACGGGTTCTTCCTCGTTTTAAACGTTTCTACAGCTCTCAGTTCGTATCCACATCAGGTGGTAGCTGTTCGCTAGTCAGAATTTCTATCTCTATTGTACATTATAGGCTGCTGCTTCCTTCCACCCACAGAGTCATTCTTTACTTCTCTCTCTTATTGATGAGTTAACCCCAAGAGAAGAATGACATATTTAAGAGAGTTTCTTTTCTTTGACTTCAGTTAACTTCTTAAGCGACGAGAAGACAGAAAAGCAACGAGCTAGCAGAATCGTTATCGCAGGCGGGCGAAATGCTTAGCGGTCTTTCGTCCGTTTTTACATTTTGAGTACAAATTCTGCTGAGGTCAACTTTGCTCTTCATCCTTTCGGGGTCGATAAAATAAATACCAGTTTATATAATAGATCGTGGAGTTTAATCACTTCCTGACGTCATTAGTGTAGACAACCTCGCAGCAAATATTTAGTTTACTGCACAAAAAGAATATTCGGTCCTCAAGTATACCTTCGAACAACACTATAGGCCCGTTGACTTTTGCTTTCTCTAAAATCTTGCTGATCGGAGATCTATGATTGTTCTATCCTGTATACTTTAAAAAAAAAATGCAGGACAAACTCATTTATCAAACCCTTTCTCAAAAACATTTCACATATGCTTTGCAAGATTGAGTTCTCGGTTTGCAATTGCTTTGTCATGATGAACCCCTACTTGCACAGAGATTAGAGCCTCGTTTAGTTCTAGAGCTTTTCACTTGAGGATTAAGAACCCAAAGGGTCGGTGAATGAAAATGAGAGGTGAGCTCAACTTGTAACGTTTTAGGAATGCCGAGTTTTTACCTAATTCAAGCAGTACTATAACAAGATTTATTCTAGATTTTAGATAACTTAAAGACTTTATACATTTCTCCCGCTTGTACTTTTTTTCATATTTATTAAATCGACAATTAGAAATTACTGCGGTTTCAAACTTCCTAGACTACATTCAAAACGAATGTACTCTCTTTTTTCAACATACTAAAACCTCTGGGCGACAAACGCGCTCTCTCTTCAGTTTCACTAAGTACCGAAGAGCGTTGTAGACGCGATAAAAAAGAAACACTAAAAAGACAGGACATTTGTAGGTCATCCTCAGGCAGAATGAGCATGTTTATGTGATTAGGATGGCTCTTCGAGTTCCAGATACACTTCATCCTACATTCTTCCGTACAGTTTCTATTTAACCAATTTTATTGATAAATTTTCAGAACATGCTAAAGGCTTGCTCCGAAGCGATTTCCGAAGACATTTTCTCAAATTGTCACGCAGTAGAATAGAACCCAAAATCAATGATTACGAAGTGAGTGAGCTTCTTAAGTATTTCACTTTCCAGTATTGACAGGAATCTATTGTGAGATTTCGGTGCTGTTTTTGATTTCTTCTGATCCAGAAATTACAAAAGCACTTGCTCATATGCAATATATCATCGATCGATATTACTCGCCATGTATCACGTCAATGTAATATCATGTATTACTCTTCATGTATCATTCTTGTGGTAAAATTGTCTGAAATTTTCTAAACAGGAAATTGTCATGTTTTTATATTTTCTCCTTCAACGAAGGTCATTTTGACCTGATGCACTCTAACTTGGCATAACAAATGGATTAAGAGGCATTGTCTTCTTATAATATGATCTTGTTTTTTTTTTTGCCAATAATTTTCATTACTATTCATCCTTAGCGTAGGATAATTATTTCCTTTTATGTAGAGTCTCCATCATGACTTTCTCTTATAACTACTTAGCTATTATGTACTTTTATGATCATATTTTTGTAACATATTCTAGCAACATGCAAACGTAGAGCAACTTACATGTAGCTGAATTCAAAACAATATTTAGTGGCTTTTAAAGTAAATATTACATACAGCACAATATAAAATCTAAAATACGCAGAAGCCTGATTTTTATCTTTTTCTCTCTTTTATTATCTGTCGAGGGTCCAAAATGTAGATATACTTTTTTTATTCTTTTTCACACGACAGTTGCAGTTATATTACATTTATTTTCATATATATATCTTTTACTCTTTTACTCTTTAACTTGTTTCAGTCATTTGACAGTGGCCATGCAGGAGCACCGCCTTTAGTCGAGCAAATCGACCCCAGGACTTATTCTTTGTAAGCCTAGTACTTATTCTATCGGTCAATTTTGCCGAACCGCTAAGTTACGGGGTCGTAAACACGCCAGCATCGGTTGTCAAGCGATGTTAGGTGGACAAACACAGACACACAAGCATATACACACACATACATATATATATATATATATATACATATATACGACGGGCTTCTTTCAGTTTCCGTCTACCAAATCCACTCACAAGGCATTGGTCGACCCGAGGCTATAGTAGAAGACACTTGCCCAAAGTGCCATGCAGTGAGAATGAACCCAGAACCATGTGGTTGGTAACCAAGCTACTTACCACACAGCCATTCCTGTACTATATATATTATAGTACAGACCACATTCATAAGCTTTCCTACTTATAGCTGTTGTTATTTTACTCCAATTCTATTATTCCTAGACGCTCATTTATCTTATAACTTCTTGTTTGTAAATCTATAAGATCGTATCAAGATGAGATGCCTTGATAAGATGTGTAGTTGCTAAAAAGAAAAAAGAAAAATATGTCTCAATAGAGACATAACTTTCTGACATATTCCGATGAAACAAAATATGTTGTAGAGAAACAATGTATACTAAAAGAATGCACACACACACACGTGCGCGCACACACACACATACGTACATATTTACAGCATTTGACTCCTGCATGCGATGTTACAACCTTTTGCTCGTCTTCTACATTAGCAGTATAACTATCACCTACTTCTATACTGGTAGGACCGTGCTCTGCAGTACAGGCCTCTAGCATGCGTACTCCCTGTATTTCAGTTTAATTTCTCTAATGTCACGTTGATGTACTGATTAGTGCGATTATAAGGTTTACTGTCTGAGGAAGGAAAATAACAGTGCACAAGTATTTCTGCATCATTACGCATCATCAGTACTAATCTCTCCCTCCCTTTGTCCCAATAATACGAGATATATGCTAACAGGAGTGGTACACATTCTGGCCGAGATAATTTATACTTTTGCCTTTTAATTTTTACTTGTTTCAGTCATTAGACTATTTCAGTCATTAGTCGAGCAAATCGCCCCCAGGACTTATTCTTTGTAAGCCTAGTACTTATTCTATCGGTCTCATTTGCCGAACCGCTAAGTTACGGGGATGGTGGAGGGACAAACACAGACACACAAACATATACACACACATACATACACACACACACACACACACACACACACGCACACACACATATATATATATATATATATATATATACATATATACGCCGGGCTTCTTTCAGTTTCCGTCTATCAAATCCATTCACAAGGCTTTGGTCGGTCCGAGGCT
>NC_068985.1:14310474-14312496 GCF_001194135.2 Octopus bimaculoides
TATATATATATATATATATACACACACACACATACAATTAAATATATAAATCCATATATATTTATTTATGCTCTGTGTGTGTATGTATGTTTGTGTGTGTGTGTGTGTGTGTGTGTGTGTGTGCGTGTGTGCGTGCGTGTATGTATGTGGAAATTCAACGGTATGTCTTTGTAATCTATGGGATCCTAAATGAAATAATTTGTGATTTATTAGACTAGTATGTGTGAATGACCAGACGGGATGTCTGAGTGCGAAAGAGAAAGGGAGAGAGAGGGAGAGAGAGAGGTAAGAGTGAGAAAGAGGGAGAGATAGACAGACAGTGAGAGGGGGAGGAGACAGAGAGAGGGAGACAACGACAGAAGCGAAAGAGAGAACATAATTAAAGACAGGAAGACAGAAAAGCAAAAACAAATAGACGAGAGAGAATAATGATCGCTTGCAAAAGAGATGTAAGGGCAGATAGAGAGAGAGAGAGAGAGAGAGAGAGAGAGAGAGAGAGAGAGAGAGAGAGAGAGACATACAATGAACATGTGTTGCCATGATGTAGATGTATCAGTCTTTCTACCTCTTTGTGTACCGTATTGGCAGGAAAGACGAACAATGAATTTATTTCCGTATGTGTGTGAATATACATACATACGTACATACGTACATACCTACATACCTACATACATACATACATACATATGTATGTGTATATATATATATGTGTGTGTGTGTGTGTGTGCGCGTGTATATATATATATATATATGTATATGTGTGTGTATATGTATGTATGTATATATGTAGATAGATAGCGAGAGATAGAGAGAAAAAGAGAGTTATATATGTATATATGCATATATATATATATATATATATATATATATATATATGCATGTATACACACATGTTGTAATGGAACTCTCACCTAGTTTATAGTCTTTATCAAAATTTTTAGTATTTCCGCATGGATTTGTTGCAGTTTATTAGAACTGTAACGTCGAAACGTTTCTCGACTTTCACTATCTCATATTCAGAATGAAGTGGTGTTGGCGTGTATTGCACAATGTGATTTGTCTCTGTAGTTCGACAGAGACTTGGATTTTGACCGTTAAATTTGTGCAGCAGTGAATTGTTCATCTTTTGTTTTCGACTAGTTTAAGTCATTGGAGTCTTAATTTTAATATTATACTTCGTTATCAGTATTGCTTCCAGCATTAATCCATTCTCTCGTTGACTCTTCATGCGCTTACAACAACGAGCAATTGTTGTGCATTACACCACAGAAGACAAAAAAACAACTGTAGATTGTAAATAAGTACCAGTTGAGTACTGGGGGTTGATGTAATCAATATATTCCGCCCCCGAAATTGCTAGTCTTGTGCCAAAATTTGAAACCAATATTCGTTAGAGATTTATCTAACAGTGTGGTGTGAGCAACCCACGTCCGTTTTTCTTTCTTGGCTCGCTCTTATCCCTTTTCCTGGAAGACCAGCAGTCGCCCATGCCTACCAGCCCCACCCCCGTCTCCACGCCACCGATGTTATCCAAGGGAAAGGCAAACGCTGATACAGCAACTCATTTCTATGGCTGAGTGAACCGGAGCAACGTGAAAAGAAGTGTCTTGCTCAAATACATATATACATATAATATATTCTTTTATTCTTTTATTTGTTTCAGTCATCTCGACTGCGGCCATGCTGGAGCACTGCCTTTATTCGAACAAATCGCCCTCAGGACTTATTCTTTGTAAGCATAGTACTTATTCTATAGGTCTCTTTTGCCGCCCCATTAAGTTACGGAGACATAAACATCGGTTGTCAAGCGATGGTGGTGGGAGAAACACACGCACAAACAGACACACACAAACAGACACACACACAAACAGACACACACAAACACACACACTCACACACACACACACACACACATATATATATATGACGGGCTTCTTTCAGTTTCCGTCTACCACATCCTCTCACAAGGTGCCACGCAGTGGGACTGAACCCGTAACCATGTGGTTGGTAAGCAAGCTACTT
>NC_068985.1:14312690-14318201 GCF_001194135.2 Octopus bimaculoides
GTAATAATTAAATCATTTTATAATTAAGAATCTCGTCAGAAGTAGGAAAAGAGATACACCGGTATGTTATTAATTGTTAAATACACAAAACGTTACAACAAATTGAGTATTGTTATATGGATAAATTTGGGATAAACCTATCAAGAGGGACATAGGGTGTATATTAAGTGGGAAAGTAAATATATATTAATATACTGTAGGTAATAGTTAGAAGGTGTAGAGATATATAATGGATAGTAATTAACCATACCTTATTTACATTAGGCGGATATTTGTGCTCATCTTGTTTGTTGTTAACACAGCGATTCGGCTGATATACCCTCCAGCCTTTATCAGGTGTCTTGGCGAAATTTCGAACCTAGATTCTCATTCCTAAGGTATTTTTCGATGTTATTATTATTATTATTATTATTATTATTATTATTATTATTATTATTATTATTATTCAAGTCACGGCGTAAAAATGCAGAATTATCGGAGTAATGGGCATTCAAAAAAGTATGTGTGCATAGAAATGTATGAATGAAGTCTTTAAGGTTTAAGATTCAAATCAAGGAAGTACAATAATAATGTTTAGCAGTTCAAAACTGAGTAGTGAAATGCAGAATTAGGTCGGCTGATCATGTGAATCAAATATTGATTGCTTCGCTAAAAACTGCAGGTGGTATGGGTTATTTCGCTTAGGTTGTTTAAATAAAATATTAGTAATATGTGGTAGATAGAAGGATCCATTGGAAGGGCCCTATTATCGATTTTCTTTTTCAACAATCTAAGTATGTCACGAGGTTTCCAGACATGAGTTCTACTCACGTGTCAAATAAAGTAATATTGTCTGCAAAAATTAGAAATTGGACAAATAAAAATCAATATTCAAAGTAATCGAACATAAACATTGAAATGGGTTATTTCCATTCAGTGCTTAAAAAATATTATGCAGGTGCTATGGGTTATTTCCTTTGGGTGTTTTTAAAAATAATTAGTTATATGAGGTAGATATAAAGGTCCCTTCCAGGGGCCGTATTATTGATTTTTTTCAACAATCTAAGTATGTCACGAGGTTTCCATACATGAGTTCTACTCACGTGCCAAGTTTCATCAAAATCAGTCAAATGATGTACATGGTTCCGAGTTCAGTCCTACTGCGTGGTACCTTAGGCAAGTGTCTTCTACTATAGCCTCGGGCCGACCAAAGCCTTGTGAGTGGATTTGGTAGACGGAAACTGAAAGAAGCCCGTCGTATATATGTATATGTATATATATATATATGTGTTTGTTCCCCCAACATCACTTGGCAACCGATGCTGGTGTGTTAACGTCCCCGTAACTTAGCGGTTCGGCAAAAGAAACCGATAGAAAAAGTACTAGGCTTACAAAGAATAAGTCCTGGGGTAGATTTGCTCGACTAAAGGCGGTGCTCCAGTATGGCCGCAGTCAAATGACTGAAACAAGGAAAAGAGTAAAAGAGTAAAGAGTATATAAATACAAGTGTGTGTGTGCGCATGAGCAACTAAACCGCCATAATCCAAGATACCAAGAACCCTTAAACAATGGCATTTTAGAAATACGAAAACACAAGATATAAATAGTTCAAACTCAACAAACACAGCAAACGAATGCATCCTTTATCAGCTGCCTAACGGTTATCTTTATGGTTTCGACACCTGGGCAGTTTCATTCAATCCCGCGATGTCAACAGTATTAAAAATATAAACATTATTTCGGAATCCTTAGACAAGAAGCAATATGTCCAGTACATCTGCACCTACATCTTGTTATAAATACAAACATCAAACTTAAACACACACATTCTACAATATTATACGAACATATACACATACACACTCATTCACACGTGCACAAACATACACACACAAGTACAATACCATTATGCTTTTCTATTTTGCTTACTTGATATTATCTTGTTTTCACATAAGGATTGCTCTTTGATTGCAAAAGCGCAACGTTCGCTAATGTGATGTGATGGGACGATCACAAATTGAAGAGAGGCTACACTTCTACACTTTCCGACGAAATTGGTATTAATTTCCTAGAACGAAAGACATGCTTAACTATTTTTGTTAGGACTGTTTATCCCGCAGATCTTTGTTGAGATACGCTCGTAAAGAACTTCTAGTTTTGCACGAGACACCTTCAAGTAGAACACGAGATATTGTTTCACAAGTAAGCATGGGCTAAACCCCCGTTTCTGACACTCTACAGGGTACAGGAACAGTTCTTGTTTTAGTCACCGTTTAATGAAAAATTCTCGTGATACGCTTATACTGCTCTGGGAATAACCCGGCAACTTTTCCCGTGAAGCCAATAAATAAATCAGAACAACTACACTTTCCGACATACATAATAACATCTTGAGGATATTCATGCTGCTCTTGGTAAAGATAATGGCACGATAGCAAATGGCGAGTTATATTTTTATTGTTGACCAAAGAATCTCGGATTAATATATTTTCAACTCTCAACTTAGCTTCGTTTAATTTGAAGAAGGTAAAATGTTCTGAGTGAATCTGTGTACCCGTATTCACAATAAACTAATTGAAAAGTTGACAGAAATGATGAAGTAGATCCCTGTCTAATTTGATTGTTGATCTGTAGGCAAAAATCAATCTGCATATAAACCCCTTCTATCAAATCTGTGAACACTAAAGCTGCATCTATAATTCCCTTCCCAAAGTAAGTAAGAGTAATTCAATAGATTATAGGAATGCTGTTTGACTGATTGTTCACGTTTTTGCTGCGCTATGTCTCTTTTATAGAACTCCAGCCATAGTAATAATTTCATTGTAAATAGGAACGTTAATATAACGTTCATGATATCAAGAAAGCATTTTATCTATATAGCTGATAAATTCTTTCTTAGTTTCATAAGATCATATCTAAAACTTATTACATAGTCGTTGTGTTGATGTTACTTTTTCCGAATATCGAAGGCAACTTCCTCAGAAACACTGCGCCATTGTTTCAACACTATCTTGTCAGTTGCTGTCCGTCACTCAAGAAATATATCCGCAATTAGTTATGATCAGCCCTCACAAATAGAAGTGGCACTGCTCGATAATAAATTTGCCCCAAAATTTTGAATGTAAGCATTCATTCTCCTTTATCAAATTCAGTACGTTTGTATCTCTTTGCCTTAGAAGAAAATTATTTGATTCTGCTCTACTCCCTTTCTATAATTGTTTAAATGACTTTGAAGGCATCGATATAGATCGTAATTTAAAAAAAAAATCTATTTGAACAGCTCATACTGGAGCTTCTTTCCACTTCTTTAGTTGGCAACGTGGACGTGTTCAAAATATTATGTCAATGAAGACAACCGGATCAAATTCACAATTTGTGATATATTCAGATATTCTTCTTGCCAGTTTTTTCTTCGAGCTCTTTGATTTCTAGTCCCGATTTCTTGAAGACGATTCCATCTTCTTCACTTTCATTTAATCTTTTTTGACTACTTGTTCTAATCGATTCAAGACCATTCATCTTCGATTTCTGATTCATATTGTGTAGCCATTACATTACTTTTGCGTTTCACTGTTAACCTTTCAAATGATACTCGTCTGATTAAAAATTTCTCTAAACATTTGCGCCTTGCTTCTCTGAAAAAATGTGGCCTAAAGAATATTTTCCCTTCATTTCTTCTATAAAAGTAAAAAAGAAATCTTTTACGTACGAACAGAATATTGTAATACGTAAGGGAAATAAGCGTACATGTACTTTTAAAAAATAAATATGCATTTACTTCTTGAAACCTCATTTAATTATTGAACATTTACAGTATTGATACAAATATATAGTCTTAGAAAATTACTGATGGCAAAATATAGACCACCCATTATCATTGACGAAGTTCAAAGGAAACAATGTGCTTTGTTTTTCTATCTCTAGCGTTTGGATAAAGACTATTCAGACAGCCAGCAGAGAAATATCCATGAGAGAAGGATGTTTCTTCTCACTATTATCCGACCACCTTTAGAGCCAGGTTGATATATATATTAACAGCTGAAATATCTATAGTCGTATTTATGATTTTTATAATTTACAAAATCAATTTTCTTTCTCAGGAAATACATGTACACATTTCTCATTCGAGAAATAATTTCTTTCAACAGTAAGTATTAATTTTTCATCAAAGTATAATGAACGTATGCAACCAAGAAAACATGAAATGAAAGAAACAAAATAACGATGTCTATTTTACAGATACGAAAATTCACTGACAACCACAAGGTTACATGATCGATTTCGGAAATAGAGCAAGAAAAAAATTCTTTTAAGCAGCAGATTTTGCTAGAAAGTAGCCCCAAATAAATCAATAAATAAGTATATATGCATACATATACACATAGATATACATACATGCAAGTGTACATGCATAAACACACATGCATATACTCCCGTATATATACATACATGCATACATATATACATGTATATGTATATATCTATATATATATATGTGTGTGTGTGTGTGTGTGTGTGTGTGTGTGTGTGTGTGTGTGTGTGTGTGTGTGTGTGTGTGTGTGTGTGTGTGTGTGTGTGTGTGTGTGTGTGTGTGCGTGCGTGTGTGTGTAACGATTTCTTGTAGTTAACATAGTAGAAATTTAATATGACAATTAATAGTGTAATTATCCTTCAAAATTTAAATTTTAATTTAGAAAATAAATTAAGGCGGTGAGCTGGCAGAATTGTTTGCATAGCAGGCAGAATGCATAGCAGCATTTGTTTCGTCTCTGCGTTCTGAGTTCAGATTACACCGTGGTCAACTTGGCCTTTCATCTTTTCGAGGTCAAGTACGAGTTGAGTACTGTGGGTCAATGTAATCGACTTTGTCCCCCGAATTTGCTAGCCTTGTGCCAAAATTTGAAACCAATAAAGAAAGGAGATTAAATTTAAAAAAAAAACACTCTACGAAATTATCATAATCTAACACAGATAGCTCAGTCTGGGAACTTATGATTCCAAACAACATCTTCAGAATGCAGTGAACACCTTTGTATACACAAATGATAGTAATTTTTTCTTGTCACTTAAAGACATAAATTTATAGAAACCCAGACATATATGCGTATCTTAAAAGAATAGAGCAAATACCTTTAAAAGACACTGTACGTGTGCGTTATAAAGAGTTAGAAGTGGAATGAAAATGAATTTAACATTTATATTATTCATAAAAACAACGTCCGTTCTTTTTTTTAAATTCCAGCTGCAGCATTTGAATAAAAACTAACAATTTTATATTCCAGCATAAAGTTGCCCTATTTATATTTCAGATTTTAAATTTACAAAATCAATTTCCGTTTATATGAATTACATATTTTTAATACACACACACACATGTATACACACGCAAACATAAATAGGCAGTAAATACCAATACACAATACGATTGGTGGAAATTTCCTCCTGCACATTACTATCATATACATACATACATACAAACACACACACACACATACATATATATATATATATATATATATATATATATATATG
>NC_068985.1:14318349-14319506 GCF_001194135.2 Octopus bimaculoides
ATATATATATATATATATATATATATATATATAAGACAAAATAGGGTGAATAAACTACACAAGACTTGTGTTATATGATTAAAGAATATATTTAAATCGTTATGTTAGGATAATGTTATAAAATTTTGTGTAAAATAACATTGTTTTGGGAGAAATAACCGATTTCGTATTTTCTTTTCAAATTTCTCAAATTTTTTTACCAATATTGTGTCATCTCTTCGCTATAAAGTGAACAATGAGAGTTCAAGACAGGGGAAGCTAATCAGGGATTTTTTCGCTATAAGGGAGATAATCAAAAATGTTGGGAATGACTAGATTTTATTAATTTAGCATGATTTGGTTTAGAAAGAATAGAATGTCACAAGTGGTTAAGTTTTGCTTTATATTTTTTTTTTCCTATTATTTAACATTGCTACAAATGGTTAAGTTTTGGCTTATATTTTTCAATGAAGAAGGTTTCCTTATTTAATCTAACTTGTGTTGGTGTTACAATGGCACATTGATAAAATGGAAAGATTACAAATTGTGGTAGCAGTTGCTTTGCGCATTTCTCAATGTGTTCACTAAAGGGTATCATTTTGTATTCTGGGAATGCAATCTGCCGTCGGTGAAGAGTGTATCTGCGTCTGAGCGATAATCACGTGTAGCCTATGTAGTTTGGGTGGCAGCCCGGCCATATATATTCAACGATATGCAGAAAGTATGTGATATGTATTGTTTTATATTTTATTCTTTTATCATTATCATTGAGTCAGAAAGAAACATACGCCATCAAAGCGACGCTGTAGTATGAATGTATGTATGTATGTATGTATGTACGTACGTACGTACGTACGTACGTATGTGTGTATGTATGTATGTATGTATGTATGTATGTATGTATGTATATACACGATCATACTGTTTTTTTCCAGCTTTACTACAAAAACAATTTCCTTCTACATGAAGCATACATTCTTCATTAGAAATGTATTTAATTTGTTTAAAGTTTGCAGGAAAAGTCGCCTGTCTTGTTAAGATCCTCGTTTTTGTAACCGCGTGGTTTCGTGCTTTATCTTTAGTTCCGCAGTACAAAACCTTAAGAAAATGCCTTTTTCAATAGCCTCCAGCCGACCAGTGGCTTCTGACTGAATGTAGAAGCCTATATATATATATAT
>NC_068985.1:14319715-14320845 GCF_001194135.2 Octopus bimaculoides
TATATATATATATATATATATATATATTACACACCCATATTTACCTCAACATGGTACACAGAAACAGCTGTAAACTCACTCTTACCCTCACTTTGTTTAACTAATTAAACAATGGCTTTTTAGCACCAAAGACACACTTCTCACTGTTGTTCTTCCTCCATTTTCTTATCGTCTCTATATACATTAAACTACGGTTTACCTTTTAAATTACCTTATATCAAAGACCATACTTACTGAGGTAATTACCAGGAGTGCTTTTCGACACTTCTATCCCTTAGAAGGTTTAAACATCTCTAACTTATACCTTATATATATATATATATATATATATACAGACACATAAACTTACTTGGAAATGGATGCGTGGCGTTCAATTAAATAATAATATAAATAATACACACACACACACATATATATATATGTGTGCACGATTGTGTCTTTGTGTTTGTGTAGTATATATTGCCCACTGCTTGACAACTGGAGTTGTTTTAAGTCTCAGCAAGCTGGAGGTTTAGCAAAAGGAGATTGTAAAATAAGCAGCAGGCTTTAGAACAAAATTAGTGCTGGGATCAATTTGTCCGACCAAAGCCCGAGGCGATGTCTCGCACAAGGCCGCACTCCAATGAATAGCAAGTAAAAGACAAATTACATAGTTGGTGACTTTCTCCATGAAAAGGTTCGTTCCTACGTGAACTTTCTACTAACTTGCTCAAAGGAAATCATATATCCACTCAGATGCGATAAAATAAGGCAATAGTCTAAGCAAGAGAAGTGGTGGAATGATTTGAGCACTGAACAGAGCGCTCTGAGATATTTGCTCCGTTTATTTTTTAGGCGCAGGAGTGGCTGTGTGGTAAGTAGCTTGCTTACCAACCACATGGTTCCAGATTCAGTTCCAGTGCATGGAACTTTGGGCAAGTGTCTTCTACTATAGCCTCGGGCCGACCGAAACCTTGTGAGTGCATTTGGTTGACGGAAACTGAAAGAAACCCGTCGTATTTATATATAACATTTTTTGTGATGTCCGTACCCATATATGCATGTATGTATACATATAGATGTAGGTATGTACATATATGTTTGAATATATGCATATATTTATATATTATTTATGTTATTATATATATATA
>NC_068985.1:14320855-14321984 GCF_001194135.2 Octopus bimaculoides
ATATGTTTGAATATATGCATATATTTATATATTATTTATGTTATTATATATATATATATGTGTGTGTGTGTGTGTGTGTGTATCTACCATCACTTGATAACCGATGCTGGTGTGTTTACATCCCTGTAACATAGCGGTTCGGCCTGAGAGACCGATAGAATAAGTACTAGCCTTAGAAAGAATAAGTCCTGGGATCGATTTGTTCGACTAAAAAGGTGCCACCCCAGAATGGCCGCAGTCAAATGACTGAAACAAATTAAAGAACATTAGAATAACGTTCTGAGTTTTGAAGTAGATATTTTTATCTTTTGCCTTTTACTTGTGCCAGTCATTGAACTACGGCCATGTTAGGACACAGCCATTCACTTCTAAAGTCTTGTACTTATTCTATCGCTCTTCTTACGGGGACGTAAACAAACCATAGCTTGACAACACACTATACTTGTCCAAAGTGCTGCAGAGTGGGACTGAACGCAAATGGTTCGGAAGCAAACTTGTTTACATGCACTTAGCAAGTTGGCTTCTTATACAAATAATATTCGAAGAAAAGCAACGAGTCATGTCCTACGCATTCTATCACGAAAGTTTCAGGACAAACAGATGTCGGTTGTCAAAGAAATAGCCAGGGTCCTTCGTGGAGAAGGATGCTATTTGAGAGACTTTTGGCTGCTATTTCTAATAAAGCAACCCACCGCATAAAAATCTCTCGTAGTAGCGAGGAGTTGTTAGAAAAAACTTATACGATAAAGCGATATCTAATGTTTAATGACACAATAGGATTGTAGTCTTCAGCAAAGCATGTGATGTTTGTCATATCGTATATCGCCAAAGATTAAATTACACTTTGGAACTGAGGCTACAATGGGACAGATAAAATAAAGCGAACAAATATCCACGATTAAGTATCATTTCATGAATGTTGTTACAGTTTTATATATACATCAGAAATAAGAACGTTAAGCGTAATACAAATGTACAAATATACATGTCCACATATCAATATATCCAAATGCTAATGAGTATTATTGTCATGTTATTGTGTTACAATTTCATATATACATCACGAATAAGAAAGATAAGATCAACACAAATGTACGAATATATATATATATATATATATATATATATA
>NC_068985.1:14322181-14322684 GCF_001194135.2 Octopus bimaculoides
ATCAGTATATTTAAATGTTAGACCTTGAAAAGAACAGAAAAAAAGAAAGAGGAAGGTAATATCCAGTACACAGAGTAGTGTTTGTTAATAAATTTATGTTACTTAACGCTAAAGGCGTGAGTGTGTGGTAAAAAGTTTATTTCTCAATCTCATGATTTCGAGATCAGTTTCACCGTGTAGCACCTCGGGTAAGTACCTTCTACTATAGCCTACGGCCGACCAAAGCCTTGTGAGTGGATTTGGTAGACGAAAATTGAAAGAAGCCCGTCGTGGACCGCTGAAATCTACGAGTTCTTGTCATTCTCACTCTGTTTATTTTCTCTTATTCCTTTCTGTTGAAGAGCGTAGGCTCGAAACGTGAAAGACTTTTTCATTTTTTCCAAGCGTCAAACTAATACACTTGCTTGTTGTTCATACACCTGACTTCGTCTTTTGTGTTTCTATAAATTTCAACTATATGTATATATATATATATATATATATATATATGTGTGTGTGTGTGT
>NC_068985.1:14322721-14323859 GCF_001194135.2 Octopus bimaculoides
GTGTGTGTGTGTGAGACAACCAGTGTGCGTGTGTTTGCACTTCCGTAACTTGGACGGCGATAGAATAAGTGCCAAGCTTATAAATAAATAAGTCCTGGGGTCGATTCATTCGATTAAAATATTCGCCAAGGTGGTGCCCCAGCATGGCCGCAGTCTAATGGCAGAAACAAATGAAAAGTAAACGATAAAGATAAAGGAATGGTGGGACGCGAGCTTTTTAATTAAATAGTAGTTCAGTGATATAAATGCGTTTTATATTGTATCATTCATCAGAGGAGCTATAGAAGGGATTTTGAAGGTATTGCTAGCATTTTGTCGGTCAACAACAAATGTTGTTGTATACCATACAATAACTGAACTAATTAATTTTAATTACAGAGGTGTATTTGCCAGGGAAATCATTTGACCTGAAACAGTGTGCTGGAGCTAAAATGATCGCAGCGTGAAAGACACATGTTGGCCATTGAAAAACACACAAGGGCTGTTAACTTCGCGTAACGATAGAAGATACAATCGTGGCCAAAAGTTTAGAATATAGGTCTGAAAATTAGAGTTTTTATATTAAATCCGAAAAGTTATATTTAATTTGCAATATTTAAATACTTGGCCAAAAGTCTGGAACAGAGATCTGAAAATTAGAATTTTTATATTAAATGCCCAAAGTTATATTTAATTTGGGATATTTAATTACTTGGTCAAAGGTCTGGAAATTAGAAATTTTATATTAATGGCTCAAAGTTATATTTGATTTGCAATATATTATTTCTTGGCCAAAATTTTGGATAATAGGTCTGGAAATCAGAATTTTTAAAGTAAATGCCCAAATATAGACGTTGTATATATTTGAATCGAATTGTACTTGGGAATAACAATTCAAATTTTTCAAAGGATGCTGAAAACTTTTGGCCACGACTGTACAGCCTCAGAAGAGATGAAATTTTTAATGAAATGAAGTTGTTGAGTTATATTTTCCTTAAGACAACAAAATGCATTTTTTTAAAAATTTTAGTTTCCTGTTGGTTTGGATAATGCTTGCAATCTTTCCTTTTTTAATTTGTTTTACAAATATTTTTATGTCAAACAACTTGTTGAAACCAATATTTTTATATTTCAGAAGAGTCACATTAGAAGGATATAT
>NC_068985.1:14332524-14335179 GCF_001194135.2 Octopus bimaculoides
CATACATATATGTATCTATGTATGCATGTATGTATGCATATATAAACATATATCCAATATACAAGCTATATGCATGGAAATCGATAATATTGATCGTCGATCTGAAATTGAAAACAACGCCAAATTTCACACAAATTTGATGGAAATTAGATAACAACAGTGCCATAATAATAATAATAATAATAATAATAATAATAATAATAATAATAATAATAATAATAATAATAATAATAATAACAATAATTCCAGGAATACAGGCAGTGGTAACAACAGCTCTGGTCTTAACTCCAGCCCCACTATAGAGGTTGATGACAGCAATGCCAATAACCTTGAAAACTTCTACTACAACTCTTATGATAAATAATAGGATATGAAGCGCATATGCTTACTATTCTATCATTTAATAAAAGAGTCATGAACCTCATTATGATGCGGAAAACAGAAGCAAAATTTACAATGGTTGAAAAGAAACTTAGGCTGATTCTGAGACAATTAGAGTAAGAAATATAAAACTATGGGTGTCCGCCAATTTGGTATTAGAGTCAAAAACGGCCTGTATATATCGAGATAGTTTGCCTGTATATATAGGGAGATAGTTTGCTTTGCCACAGACAAGTCTGGGAGAATGTCTGAGATCCGTTTGTCAAACTTTGTCTTGTCAATACAACCAGCCATCCATTCTTCCATCCATTTTTTAAAATCCACTTTTTCCATTCACTATTCTAAGAAGGGTTGTGGAGGCAGAGTCGTTAAGTATCTCCTCCATACGGTCATATCAGAAGCAACTATCATTAGACTTTTTGGCTAGATTCCCAAGCGTGACCAGCTGAGTCCTTGGATACTATCCAACTGTCTCGTTCTTGGTCTACTCTTAAGTCTCCTACGGCAAGATCGGCTCAAAGAACCCGTCTTGTGTCAACTTCTTCGACATTCCAATCACTTGTCGGTAGCACGAGAGCAATGGCCACTTAAAGCAGAGAAGTAGCGGCTCGACTTGGTTAGACTTCTTGATCTCCGAGCTCCTTACGTACCTTGTCGAGTAATGTTACTCCAAAGATCCTTCGGAGGAACCCCATTTCGACCGCTTGTATCCACGAAATGACAGGAAGTTCCTTAATGGTCACATGGGAATGTGAGATGGCATCTTCTAATCAAAAGTCAAATAAAAAAATCAATGACATACCAGAGTTTTATGGGAATGATAAAAAAAATAATCAGTCATTGATTCATTTATTAATATGTAAGACATTCCAGTCTAAGAAATCACTTTGCATTCATAATATTTGCTCAGTGAACAAAACTGGAAATGTATATTAGAGAAAATGCACGGGGAAGCAATGCGAGATCATCACCGTAATCTATACAGGAGAAACGATTCGCTGTTTTGGGAAAAGGCTTGCGGAACACTGGCGACAATATATGAATAAGAGGAAAAATCCGCACTCTATCAACATACTGTAAAAATATAAATAAATGCGCCCTTTTAAAGCCTAGCGAGGCTCATGGGCCCGGTTTCCCGGTGTCAATGGCGTATGTGTTCCCCAGCTGGACGAGACGCCAGTCCATCGCAGCATTACTCCTTTTTGCCACCTGAGTTGACTGGAGCAACGTGAAATGAAGTGTTTTTCTCAAGAAAACGCGTCGCCCGGTCCAGGAATCGAAACCACAATCTTACGATCATGATGCTGACACCCTAACCACTAAGCCACTCGCCTCTACATATCAACATGCTGTACTGAAACATAAAGTATCGATAGGAAATGTTGAAGTACAAATTCTTTCCATACATCCGAAAGCTCCAACATTAAAACAGATTACAAGAGTCAAATACAAAAATCAGACATCCCAGCATGCACTCAATATAAGAAATAAACTGTTGCAACAACATCACACGTAGCCAGACTCCTCGGTGCAAGAGCAAAACTAAAACTAAAGTTACCCCATCACACATATTCTTATGTTGGCAGTAACATATGGATATAAACAAGCAAATAATAAACAAAATAAATAAAACTAATACTGTACTATGTCATCAGCTCTTACGCTTACCTTAGAGGACTAAAATCATTTCAAAATATCTTCTTTCTTCTTTTAGATGCCATGTCCTACCACAATTCTCTGTTCTTTGTTTACTATAACAATTTAATGCCTCTTTCTTCCAACCAATTCGTCAAGCTTGACATCCATATCAATCTCCGCCTTCCTGTTTTTTAGAGGTATTTCGTCTGTCTTTACGTTCTGAAGTTCAAATTCCTCCGGGGTTGACTTTACCTTTCATCCTTTAGGGGGAAATAAAATAAGTACCATTTAATCACTGGGGTCGATGTAATCGACTTATCCCCATCACCTAAATTGCTAGCTTTGGGCCAAAATTTGAAATTATTATTATTATTATGCTTTGGTTATAAGAATTATTAAATCTCAGAATATTTTTTTGATAAAAAACAATAAAGCATAAATATATCACAGGCGTGGCTGCTTCCCAATCACACGGTTCCAGGTTCAGTCCTACTGCGTGGCACCTTGGCCGAATGTCTTCTACTATAGCCTCTGGCCTACAAAAAGTCTTTTTAGTGAATTTGGTAGACGGAAACTGAAAGAATCCCATTGTATATATGTATATATATATATATATATATATATATATATATATAT
>NC_068985.1:14335753-14337498 GCF_001194135.2 Octopus bimaculoides
TGTGTGTGTGTGTGTGTGTGTGTGTGTGTGTGTGTGTGTGTGTGTGTGTGTGTGTGTGTGTGTGTTTATTAATGTATGTATTTGCGTATCTAAATATATCTTTATTAATTAATGCAAGGATATTGTACGTAGGAGGTGTATGTGAATAAATCTTTTGGATAGCGAGAAGTAATTGCGTGGGCACCATGTTCTTCTGAAAAACAAATCAATGATCCGGTTGCGATATATATAGCTGATATGGCTCCGTTTTTATCATCCTTGACTGAGAAAATGAATATCTGGGCTCTATATTTGGAAACTCGCTACATTGTATCCCATTCTCTACCATCCATCGATCCTTTGACCTCTCGATCTCTTGACCTCACGACCATACGACCATACGACCTCAGAAACTCTCGACCTCTAGCCTCACGACTTCTCGTCCTCGCGACCTCATGACCTCTCGACCTCACTTCTAACATCTCAAAGATGATCTTGGCAATCATGTTCTTGAACACTTTGTCTCTCGCCCTATATAATGATTGTAAAGAGTTCAGTAAACAGAGCGAGAAATTTGGTGAAAACAATATTGTTGGGGCCGCCCCCAGCAAAGTATACAATCCGACCTTCTGTCACCGTTTGAATCTGGGACTTCTGGTTAGATCATGCCACTATGGCCTGTGCTGTGGACGTTCTCTCTTACCCATTCACTATCCATTTCAGTGATCCCCAAGTGTTAGACATTATCCTCACTGGAGATCTCTTTCTGCAAACACACATCCTCAGCATAGCAACAACGCTATCGGAAAGACTGGTCTTCCTCTCCAAGAGCAGAAAATGTCAGCTCTTAATAAGTATTAATGTTCTACCATGCTCAAACAACAACCATGATTGAATATTATTTCCATATATGAGGCAGTGCTGCAGCTGTACATATAGATTTTCTTCACCTCAGTCGAACACAATCACGATCGAAGTTGAATCAATGATCAGAGGAGAGATGCAGTCGGGAGTTTAAATAGGTTAAGTTGATCAGCAGTGATTTTTGATAATACCGTGGGTCAGGATGAACATTCTGCAACGTCGAATAACCAAACTGCTATTCACTTAAAAATCGACGATGGCAAATTACACACTCACTCAACCTCTTCTATACTCCTCTCTGTATCTCTCTTTTATCTCAAAGCATGCTATCTAGCTAAATTACTAAAATTACCACAATATTCTCTAAAAAATCAGGCCGTAACATTAATCTTATTTTTCCGACTTAATTTTGTCATTTTCTCTTCTTGGAACAGATGTATTCCATTTCCAGCTATTAACGATGAAACACATGAACTCATACGACAAACTATTGTGATATTTGTTTGGACGCTATCATCGTTGTTAAATTTATCATGTGATGGCTGTGTGGTAAGTAGCTTGCTTATGAACCACATGGTTCGGGTTCAGTCCCACTGCGTGGCACTTTGGGTAAGTGTCTTCTACTATAGCTTCAAGCCGACCAAAGCCTTGTGAGTGGATTTGGTAGACGGAAACTGAAAGAAGCCCGTCGTATATATACGTGTGTGTGTGTGTGTGTGTCGGTGTCGGTGTTTGTCCCCCCAAATCACTTGACAACCGATGCTGGTGTGTTTATGTCCCCATAACTTAGTGGTTCGGCAAAAGAGAGCGATAGAATAAGTACTAGGCTTACAAAGGATAAGTCCTGGGGTCGATTTGCTCGACTAAAGGCGGTGCTCCAGCATGGCCGCAGTTACATGACT
>NC_068985.1:14339701-14340630 GCF_001194135.2 Octopus bimaculoides
ATATATATATATATATACATATGTAAGTACATATACATATTATGTTTATTTATACATACATATGTATAAATATACATTTATATATTAATTATATACTATATATAATATTATATATATTATATATATTGTATATATGTATATATATAATTCATTTAGGCAGCAGTGTGTGTGCGTATGTATGTGTGTATGTGTGTTTGTATATATGGTCGTATATCTATATAATCACCATTTTATATTTTTATGTACTTAAGCACACAAACACTATAATTTGAGGGGGTAGTATCGGGGACACATCGAAGGAAACAGTCATATGTGTGTATGTGTGCACGAGTGTGTGTAAGTTTGTGCGTGTGTGCGTGTTTGTGTGCGTGAGTGTGTATAAGTCAGTGTGTGTGTCTATGTGTGAACGTATATATATATATATATATATATATAGTCCAACTGAATTTTAAAAATAACATTTTAAAGTAGATTCATTAAAATAAACACATCCTTTTCCGCATGCCAATGCCTTCAATAACATGTCAATCGAACTTTAACACCGTACGTCTCATGCCTTCTCTTCTGCGAGTGCATATAATCAGGGTGTAGATGAATTTTTCCTGTTCCCTTTTTTTAGGCTGATACGAATTCTGCTTCTATGCTTATGAGCGCAGTTTCCAGATAAAAAAAACTGTCAAGAGACCGGTATAATACAAGCTATTCTATATCTATGTCGTATCATTTTCTTTAAACCAAATGACTTAATCCCTGTGTAATACTCAGTTACATCGGTCTAAACCTAGCTTAAGGCGCATTATATTGGGTTTCAGCTTAATAACTCATTATTGATATGTTGATATGTATGTATGTATGTGTGTACGTGGTGTATCTATGCTTATGTAATATATATATATATATATATATATATATATATATATATATATATA
>NC_068985.1:14341340-14343345 GCF_001194135.2 Octopus bimaculoides
GCAATCCCCGTCATGCATCGATCCCAAACATTCCATATAGGTAATGGAAATGGAGATTCAAGGCGTTGCCTCCTCTTTCTCTAGGTGGTCATATATAATTGCTTTCACAATAGGAAATATCGTGAAATATCATCATCATCAAGTTGTTCATATCCATCTATAACATCATCAGTGGAGGCGCAATGGCCCAGTGGTTAGGGCAGCGGACTCGCGGTCGTAGGATCGCGGTTTCGATTCCCAGACCGGGCGTTGTGAGTGTTTATTGAGCGAAAACACCTAAAGTTCCACGAGGCTCCGACAGAGGATGGTGGCGAACCCTGCTGTACTTTCACCACAACTTTCTCTCACTCTTTCTTTCTGTTTCTGTTGTACCTGTAATTCAAAGGGTCAGACTTGTCATACTCTGTGTCACGCTGAATCTCCCCGAGAACTACGTTAAGAGTACACGTGTCTGTGGAGTGCTCAGCCACTTGCACGCTAATTTCACGAGCAGGTTGTTCCGTTGATCGGATCAAATGGAACCCTCGTCGTCGTCGTCGTCGTAACCGACGGAGTGTCAACCATAACATCATCAACCAGCAGGAAGGCAAGGTCAACAAAACACCGCATTTTTAGACTAAAACTATCATCTTCGGGATATCTGCATTTTAGTCCTTCTTGTAAAACATGCTTTTACACATTTTGTCCTAAATGAAACAAGCAGCATGCCAAAGTCGACCCAGGAAACGATCCCAGAAATCCGTTATCGGCTGCTTTTTCGAAATCCATAATTATGTTATCAGGTGCCTCATATGCTGTAATTCATTTATTTTGGCTAAAAGTCTTCTATATATGTCTTGACTTTTATCAGAGAACAATGAGAACAATGGTGAGCCATTAAAATTACCAATTTGAATGTGAAGTATATATAACTGAAAAAATATACTAGAGCAGCACTGAAATGTTCCATCTGATGCCCAGTTCTTGAGCTGTTTTAACTGTCTAAGTGCTTTGTCACTTGCAGATATTAGTATTTGCTTTGAATCTTCCATCCTGTTGTCATACTGTAAAAACGCTTCGTCATTGTCAAGGTAGAAGTATTCGTTTGGAATAGAAAACCCAACATTTGTAAGGGGGTAGCAGGATAGTTGGAATCAGCTTGCTTCCAACGTCTAATACTCCTATTAAGCTGTACTGACGTTTAAATTCTGAACTGGCTGTGTGGTAAGTAGCTTGCTTACCAACCACATAGTTCCGGGTTCATTCCCACTGCGTGGCACCTTGGGCAATTGTCTTCTACTATAGCCTCGGGTCAACCAAACCTTGTGAGTGGATTTGGTAGACGGAAACTGAAAGAAGCCCGTCATATATATATATATATATATATATGTATGTATGTATGTGTGTGTATATGTTTGTGTGTCTGTGTTTGTCCCCCAGCATCGCTTGACAACCGATGCTGGTGTGTTTACGTCTCCGTAATCTAGCGGTTCGGCAAAAGAGACCGATAGAATAAGTACTAGGCTCACAAAGAATAAGTCCTGGGGTCGATTTGCTCGACTAAAGGTGGTGCTCCAGCATGGCCGCAGTCAAATGACTGGAACAAGTAAAAGTGCGGTAATTGAGCGAGGGGCATCACGAGATGAAATAGACTTTACTTTAATATTTGAAACTATTATCCTTGCACTCACCTCTGCAGCAGCTGAAGCGCGATCATGGACCACAAACTTCTAAAGCTCTTTACAATTTTCATCTGCATGAAGTCTCGCTTTGCACACTCGATTTTCACACCTCCAGTATATCTTCAATCCATCTGCGTTCTGCTTATTTTTTGTATATATATATAATTTTCTTGATCGATCTCTTTGATGTTTCCTTTCTATGAAGTTAGGAATTTGCAGGTAGTCATGTTGATGGGTAGGCGTATTGAATAAATTTAATTCGATTTGCTTGAAAATCTTTGCTCGTAAACTGTTCAGCGCAGATACTTGAGAGAGAGAGAGAGAGAGAGAGAGAGAGGGGGGGG
>NC_068985.1:14343401-14344379 GCF_001194135.2 Octopus bimaculoides
GGGGGGAGGTAAAGGCAGAAAATATCTAAAACTGTCCAACGACAGTTTTAATTCTAAAGTGATTGTTCTAAACTTTCCGTCGAAAATCAAATTTAAGAGTGTTTTGGGACGAATTGGCCAGCGATGAATTGATCTGGGGATGAACTGATCGACGACGAATTGACAGGGGACAGATTAACAGACGACGAAATAACCGGGGACGAATTGTCCTGGCACAATATATATACATGTATGGTGGAGGCGCGTGGCCTTGTGGTTAGGGTGTCAGCATCATGATCGTAAGATTGTGGTTTCGATTCCTGGACCGGGCGGCGCGTTGTGTTCTTGAGCAAAACACTTCATTTCCCGTTGCTCCAGTCAACTCAGCTGGCAAAAATGAGTAACACTGCGATGGACTGGCGTCCCGTCCAGCGGGGAAACACATACGCCATTGAAACCGGGAAACCGGGCCCGTGAGCCTGGCTAGGCTTTAAAAGGGCGCATTTATTCTATTTTTATATGTATGTATGTATGTATGTATCAAGGGTAAGAAAGGTATTGATGTCAGGAAGACCCATAAGGTATCGGTAAACGCTAAGTAAGTGCTACGGATAGACCATGGTCAAGCTCCAGGCTCCATAATGATAAGAGGGAGGAGATCAACGTGGATCATGCCTTAGTATGCATATATATATAAATTGACAGAATGAGATAAAAAAAAACCCAAGGCAGTAAATAGATTTCATAACATTTATCATGAAAAGGTTTTACAGCTGTTTCCGGGATATTTTATATTTCCCTTCATCAGAGAAGGTGCGAGAAAATGTTTGAGTATTAATTATTGTCTCTGATGAAGGGATATATAAAATATCCCGGAAACAGCTATAAGACCTTTTCATGATAAATGTTATGAAATTTATTTACTGCCTTGGTTTTTTTTTAATCTTATTCAGTCAATTTATATATATATATATACATATATATATATATATATATATA
>NC_068985.1:14344792-14351298 GCF_001194135.2 Octopus bimaculoides
TATATATATATATATATATATATATATATATGGGTATACGGTTTAGATATAGATTCAAGGTTGAATATGGTAATTATGCGTAGGCACCCGAATATCGCATCCCGAAAGGATAGGTGATTAAAATCAAAAAAATAAGCAACACGGATTTCATGTGTGTGTGTGTGTGTGTGGATACATATATACATAGATAATACATGCATGCATGCATGCATACATACATACATACATACATACATACACGCATGCATACATACATACATACATACATGCATACATGCATGCATACATACATACATACATACATACATACACACATACATACATATATGAGTATTTTATACTCGTTTCAGTCATTGAACAGCAGCCATACCAGGAAACTACCTTGGAGGATTGTAGAAGACACTTGCTCAAGATACCGCGCGTTGAGACTGAATTACACACACACACACACACACACACACACACACACACACACACACACACACACACACACACACACACACACACATACAAACACACACGCATGCACGCACGCACACACATTCATAAAGACATATTCACTCAATCCCATGCACACACATAATTAAAATATGATATGAAAGTTATATTTCCGAGGCACTGCTTATGCATATTAAATGAATTGAAAAAGCCATAGCGTATGAATTGGTGTCACCCATTTACGTCACATTCCGTAATGAATTCCGCTTACTCTGATGCACTTTAAACATTCACTAAAGTTTCGCCACATTTGTCTATATCAGCGGTCTACTTGTTATCATCACTAGCAGTAAGTGTTCTATGCAGATAAAACCTCTCTTTAATCATTAATCTTCCGCATACAGACGCCATTCACAGGCAACCTAAACATCTCGCGCTAGATTTGCACTGCTTCTATTGACAGAGACCTTGAAAAAAATACACCATTCATTGTATTCTCAGCGGCCTAGTCTCCGTCGACAACTCCGTGTTACAGTCATTGCACGTATCAAGAAAACAGACTCGTACTACATCCACTCCCATTACGGAATTAACCCTGTCAATTTTGCTACAGTCACACAGTCTTTGATAATCTCTTGTGGTAGCCTCACGTAACATTGCCAAAACCGCAACACAGAGACATGACTTCCGTTACAGGACAACAAAACTATTTCAACTCATCCATCGCTAATTATCAATAAATTTCAAAGTTGATCCACACTGGATTATACCCATGGTAGTTCCATTCTTGTATACATTGACATTGTGAGGATACGTGGCTTCATGGTTAGGATATTCTGCTCTCGATTGCATGGTCGTGTGTTTGATACCCAGCAACGCAATTTGTCCATGAGCAAACACTTTATTTCACGTTGCTCCAGTCCACTCAGCTGTTGAAGATGAGTAGTACCGGTATTTCAAAGGGCCTAGCTTGTCACATTGAGTCACGTTGAATTTCCCCGAGATGTACGTTAAAGTGTCTGGAATGCTCAGCCACTTGAACGTTAATTTCACCAACAGGCTGTTCCTCGATCGGATCACCTGAAATCCTCGTCGTTGCAACTGACGGAGCGCCAGTTACACTGACGTTCTAGATTGCTTCCAAAAGACCATTATACCAATAAGCAAAGCCTCAGCAACATATTACCGAGTTTTTTTCTTTTTATTGTTTCTTAAATTATTATCAACTCCACAAAAAAACAAAAACAAACAAACAACCAAAACAAAACATTCAAACACCAGCCAATAGTCAAATACATTTCAGCAATGACTATCTCAAAAATAATATATCTAGGCCACATTACCGAATATATCCTTCCTGTTTAAGACAGTAAGGTGAGATATGAGTGAGATTTGACTGCCATTTCTAGCTGGTAGAACGATCGTATAAAGGTGACTAGGGTTTTCTTTCGAAGATAACGTACTGTAATATATTGTATTAGACTACCAGTATTTGATGGTTCGTCTTTAAAATTTAGCACGGAACACTTATCAGAAAAACCTTGTAGAAGACATAGGAACTGCTTGTTATCGATAAGTATGGAGTTGCACCAATCATTAACGTTCGTATTTTGGATACCGAGCTGGCCTTGATGATAGGTTTGAAAGTCCCTTAAAAGACTATTAGATAAAGCACCATACTAGTCAATTTTTGTGAAAGTGTTTGCATCTTAATAGTTGAAAATATCGTATTAACAACAAATGATGTGTATACAGTTCTGTTTACCAGTTTCTAAGACCAGAGAGCAATAATGAGGACTATAAATTTCACGCCCTTTAGGCTTCTTGCTGATATCGTGCTGGCCTTGTATCAAAATGTGAAACCATTATTCCTTAAACCCTGATCATCAGTGATTAAACAACCCTATGATGAAAGATATTTAAGCTTTATCTTAAACACTATTTCTAGGGCCACATTACTTCAATGTATCCTTCCTTTTTACCACAGTAAGGTGTGATACGTGGAGGCGCGTGGCTTAGTGGTTAGGGTGTCAGCATCATGATCGTAAAGACTGTGGTTTCGATTCCTGGACCGGGCGACGCGTTGTGTTCTTGAGCTAAACACTTCATTTCACGTTGCTGCAGTCCACTCAGCTGGCAAAAATGAGTAACGCTGCGATGGACTGGCGTCCCGTCCAGCTGGGAAACACATACGCCATTAAAACCGGGAATCCGGGCCCATGAGCCTGGCTAGGCTTTAAAAGGGCACATTTATTTTTTATTTTAGGTGTGGTATAGGAGAGATTTAGCTATCATTTCAAGCAAGTATTTCGACACTAACTCGGGACATAGGGTGTGTTAATATTTTCCAAGCAGGATATAACAATGCCACTTCGGGATACCCCAACTTGATCCTTCGGTAGCTCTAACCATATCTGTAGTCAGCTCTGTCAGAAACTGTTGAACCCAGTAACGTGTCTTTTGCAATAACTACTGGAGATGAAAGCGGCGAGCTGGCCGAATCGTTAGCACGGCGGGTGAAATGCTTAGCGGTATTTCGTCTGTCTTTACGTTCTGAGTTCAAATTCCGCCGAGGTCGACTTTGCCTTTCATCCTTTCGCGGTCGGTAAATTAAGTACCAGTTGCGTAATGGGGTCGATCTAATCGACTGGCCCCTTCCCCCAAAATTTCGGGCCTAGTGCCTAGAGTAGAAAAGAATAACCACTGGAGATTTGATTATAGGATATAAACTAGACTACGGTTTTCTTTACGGCCATGATTTTTTTACACGGTTTTCGTATCGTGGCTTCGTGTGTGACTCTATGTGTATAACTTGTATAACTTTATTTCGTCCAAATTGAGCAATAGGAAATTGTCTGTGGTGCAGCACTGATATGGATGAACTCAACTGCTTTCATTCAAACACATTCACAAGAAGGAGGCATTTGTGTGCACACTCTACCATACTCTTAGAAACTGAAAATTATTAGTTCATTCCTGGTTTTACAAACGAAAAGCGAACATGTGTTCCTACCCGTATTTCGTTGTTGTTTAGTTCGAGGTTAAGCCTGACTGAACAAACTTAGGATTAAAATTTTTTTCGGTCATGATGATACCATAGTTTTCTTTTCAGGCATAGATAGTATGACATAGATCTACATTGGGTATTATGCGAGAAAAATTTGGTTATAGTTTCTTGTAGTCAAGTGACATTACTAAAATTTCCTCGCTAACTCTTTACTGCACGGCGTCAAAATCTGTGGTGATTTGTTTAATATGTTCCGAATCAAGTTCCATTTTATCGTTGACTGCCAGTTCTTTGTTTTCATCATGTTTTTAAAGATCTAAACAGGTGCTGGTGAGGGCATTGACCTTATCATCCAGTTACGTTCGGTAAAGAATGAAGATGGGTAGCTCGTCACATACTGGAGTCAGAGAAGAGATTGAACGGTTTTTTACATCGGTTTTTATTTAGACCAGGAACGTAAATACAAACATACGTATACACAAACAAACATGCATAAATATATACGCATACATTTCATACACACCCATACACACAGACACACACATACACGCACACATACACACACGCACACATATATATTATCTTCTACTTGTTTCAGTCATTTGACCGCGGCCATACTGGGGCACCACCTTGAAGGGTATTTAGTTGAACAAATCGACCCAGGGTTTATTTTTTTTAAAGCCTGGTACTTATTCTATCGACAACTTTTGTCGAACCGCATAGGGTAGACAGACTGTGGACAGTTTATTGGCCTCATCCTCTCTCTTCTTCATAATTGGGGTGGATAGTGTACTTTTGGGGTAGTTGTTGCTTAACAGATCGTTACTGAGCTTGATCATTTCTTCGTGATGTGTATAACGATCGATCCTATGTGAAAGGCCTCTCCGAAAAGATACAAAAGATATGCAGCCCATATGACATCAGGACAATATTCAAGAGTAGTAATACAACACTTCGCAAATATCTCCTTCGGGTAAAAACCACCAATAGAAGAGAATATGACTTAGAACTGCGTGTACTCCATCCCATGCAGTTGTGGTAGGTTATACAAAGGCGAAACATGACGCTCCCTCAAAATAAAAGTAGAGGAACATCGCAAAGCTGTGACACGAGGAGATATTGATAAACAGGGTATAGCTGACCATGTATGGAAAAATGGAGACCACCTCCCCCTGTGGGATGAAGTTAAAATAATAGACAGAGAACACTGGAAAATACGAAAACTAAAAGAAGCAGCACATATGCTAGGACACAACAACCTCCTAAGCAGACCGAGTGCAGATATGAGCAGCATATGGGAACCGGTATTAAGGAAGGATAGGAAAATATTAGATTTATAAGCCCTAAAATTCACCAGTCCATAATTGCCTACGGCATATAGCGTAATAGTTATGAGCGCGGGCTACTAACCCCAAGATTCCGAGTTCGATACCAAGCAGTGACCTGAACAATAATAATGACATCGAAAAAAAAACCTTAGGAATGAGAACCCAGGTTCGAAATTTCCCCAAGACACCTGAAGAAGGCTGGAGGGTATATCAGCCGAAACGTTGTGTTAACAACAAACAAGATGAGGACAAATATCCGTTGAATGTAAATAATGTAAATAATGCACATAATTCCTCATCTCGTAAATATAGAAATATATATTTATATATGTATATACATTACACACATATATATACATACATACATATAACTTATAATGCACGTACCACATCCTCGAATTGTTTTCTTGTGATTTTTCTTCGTTTTTTTTGGCGGGGAGGGGGGATAAATTATATATATATATATATATATATATATATATGACGGGCTCCTTTCACCTGTCTGTTCAATCTTCTCACAGGGCTGTGGTTGGCTCGAGGCTATAGTAGAAGACATTGCCCAAGGTGTCACACAGTGGCACAGAACCTGAAGCCGTGTGATTGAGAAAGAAGCTCCTTACCACACAGCCACGCCTGTACGTATATGGCGAGAGTGAGCTAATGTGCGGTTCGAACGCTTGATCCTTATAAACAAATCATTTGTGCATGTCGTTCGGCAAAAGATGAACGCTTATACGTCGTCTGCGACGGGAGAGTCCATCATATATACACGTTCGCACACACATGTATGTATGCAAATGTATAGTCTAGCGTATACATGTGTATAGTGCAGCAGTATGTTGGTTTTTGTAATCATAATATTCTGGATTAAATTCTATCGTTTCATATCTTGGGTTAACATACCTCCAGATTAACGGAAATCTTGTCAAAGATACTGGGAACAAGGAAACTGTTTGAAACTCCTCAGAATCCTACCGATTTTCCCTGAAAATTACACTAATGGGATTCCTTGTCCATGTAATTCTTTACCAGTTACCCTGTAATTCATCGAGTGGCAATTAGATATTTCAGTTAATAAAAAGGACTTCCAGTTCTATATTTAAGAGATGAGGAATTATTTACATTATTTACATTATCTACATTTGACGGATATTCGTCCTCATCTTGTTTGTTGTTAACACAACGTTTCGGCTGATATACCCTCCAGCCTTCGTCAGGTGTCTTGGGGAAATTTCGAACCTGGGTTCTCATTCCTATCGATGTTACTATTATTATTATTATTATATTATTATTATTATTATTATTAATATTAATATTAATCAGGTCGCTGCCGTGAATCGAACTCGGAACCTTGGGGTTAGTAGCCCGCGCTCTTAACCACTACGCCATATGCCCGTGGGCATATGGCGTAGTGGTTAAGGACTTCTATTTTTTGTTTAATCAACTGTCTTTTCAATGATATATATTTACTTAAGTATGTTACATACTCTTTTACTCTTTTACTTGTTTCAGTCATTTGACTGCGGCCATGCTGGAGCACCGCCTTTAGTCGAGCAAATCGACCCCAGGACTTATTCGTTGGAAGCCTAGTACTTATTCTATCGGTCTCCTATGCCGAACCGCTAGTTTACGGAGACGTAAACACACCAGCATCGGTTGTCAAGCGATGTTGGTGGGGGGATAAACACAGACACACAAACATATACACGCACACATACATATATATATATATA
>NC_068985.1:14351465-14352197 GCF_001194135.2 Octopus bimaculoides
GTCTACCAACTCCACTCACAAGGCTTTGGTCGGCCCGAGGCTATAGTAGAAGACACTTGCCCAAGGTGTTACGCAGTGGGACTGAACCCGGAACCATGTGGTTGGTAAGCAAGCTGCTTACCACACAGCCACTTCTGCGCTTATACTTACCACACAGCCACTCCTGCGCCTATATAGATAAAGATTTTAATCTTGATCTACTCCTGTTGCAGAATTCGAGTATTAGTCAGCCTTATCGGCGTCACTGCAGTCCAGTGTATAGCTTATACACAGTGTTTGTATACCTCCGGTTGATTGATTCGACCTTGTTTCGGAAGGGACGCGCGAGTGCAAAATCGGCAAAATACGCCTCTGTTGCTCTCGCAGTCACTTCTATAATAATTTCGTTTTGCCTACCTCTGAATGAAATCTATTGTACTTTTTAACACAATAAGTCTATAAATTATAGATGTTTTCGATCTAGTTTGGATTCTTTGCCATCAAATATGAATTCTTTGACGGCAAAGAATCCAAACTAGATCGAAAACATCTATATCTTTTTCCAGCACGAAAATTATAACTTCTGGTTTTCTGACGAAACGCATGCGGTATGTCATTATATATATATATATATATATATATGCCTGTGAGGATGGTGGCGTTGGAGAGGTAGCAGCAAGTGCGGCAGCGTGGGCGGGAGCAGAGGAATGAGCCAGGTTGGGAGGTATATGTCCACAGGTTCTCCCCTAACCC
>NC_068985.1:14352402-14353830 GCF_001194135.2 Octopus bimaculoides
TAATAATAATAATAATAATAATAATAATAATAATAATAATAATAATAATAATAACATCAAGAAATACCTTAGGAATGAGAACCCAAGTTCGAAATTTCCACAAGACACCTGATGAAGGCTGGAGGGTATATCAGCCGAAACGTTGTGTTAACAACAAACAAGATGAGGACAAATATCTGTCAAATGTAAATAATGATATATTTATGCCTAATTATGGTTTCTTTGAATTTTTACTCAGGAAAATATACCCCAGTGGGCTTATAGCCGTCAGAAATGGTAACAATATAAGAAATATTAATTATTTAGATGTCAATCAAGTAATTAAGGATCATAATGAAATATGTACTGAAATTTATAATAAAACAGAAGACTTTGGTTTCCAAGTGGCTTCAATGCCATGGTTCTGTAGTAAAATTCCTTCTTTTTTTTTTTTTTTTTTTTGTTATGGTGTTTTTGCAGGGCAAATTGTTAGATATAGTACTATTATCAATAATGCTAATAAATTTTTGGAAAGAATAAATAAACTGTTAAAACATTTAGTAAAACGAGGGCATAAAGATGGTAAATTGGTTAAAAATTTTAATTGCTGTTTAGGTGGGAAACTTGAAATTTTAAATAAATATGGGGTACGTACACTTTGGTCTCTTATATGTAAGTATATATTTATATAAATCTTGTACGACTCTATTCTTTCTTTCTTTCAGACCTTTCACGCTAATTCGTTCATTCCACTCTTCGTTCTTTCGTTCCCCCTCTCTCACATTTCTCTGCCTCCTCTTCTTGCTCACTTTCCCTCCTCTTCTTGCTTACTTTCCCTCCTCTTTTCACTTCACTGTGTCCCTATCATTTTTTCTCGCTCCTCCTTAATTCTTCTGTCCCTCTGCCTCTACCGCACTCTCTTCTCTCCCCACGTGACCGATGTTCGGCCAAGACTGATCTTTCTTTCTTGGTTCGACCGCCGTCCATGCAACATCTATATTCCTCCCTGTGCCTGTGAAATTTTGTATGCCTGCCGTAAGGTCTTATTTCCACACACGCCAGCTTAATTTAATTCGTCCTTAGTCGAAAGACATCTGTTGTTATGTTCTGTTATTTGTATTTGTGTAACATTCTCCGTCTTTTCTTTTCCATCCTTGTTTTCGTATACATTCGGTGCTTTCTTCCAAGGAATCTAATGCTCTTAGCTTAGTTTTTGCTTGGGGCTGGCCATATTGGAGCAATCTCGAGTATAACCATCCGAAATTGCAAAGATAATCTGGAACTCGACTGAGGAAAGAAAACTCCGAATGAGCCGTCCTTGTTTTCTTTGTATCGTCTATCTGGATGTTCTGTTGTCCCTTTTTTGTATCACTTAATAGTCTGGAAGATTTGCGTTCTTGTCCCATTTTGTATATATATATATATATATATATATATATATATATATAT
>NC_068985.1:14354005-14357130 GCF_001194135.2 Octopus bimaculoides
TGTATTTGTGCATGTTTTTTAGCGCTTCATGCATGCATGAGTGTCTGCATGCTTGTGCACGTATGTGTAGCTGATAAACCTTTGGTTTCTAGAAAGCTTCAAGTATTAAAACCGGCCAAAAATGAAAAAAAAAAAAAAGATTGAAAAGAAAAGAAATGTATGAGTCGTGGTATTAGATATCTTGTTGTTACAGGCGTTTAAATTATTTTGTCGTTGAGCAAAGCGAATTCTTGTACAAGTCTCAGTTTTCACAATGTAATATTTATAGTCTATAATCACAATACTTGAAGTGAAAACTGTAATACATATAAAGTAAACAGTAACATTTCAGGAAGCTAATTTTGTATGGCCAATCTGTCAGTATAAACAGTTCTAATTTGTATATACTGTTCTGTCGAAAGGAAGGGGTAGAGCTTAATTTAATCAGGGCCCTTATCCGATGATGGGTCTAGCCCTTAACGTTAAGCATTCTATCTTCCTCACGATAAACCAATATAATCCACTTTTGAATTGTTAGTAATATATATAGTTGTTACTTTTGTTATTTATATTCGTGTTGATCCTGGACGAGAGGAAACTTATCAGAAACTTTCTGGTTTTTAACATTCTGCTTTACTTCTTGGCTACATTACGAAATTTGACTTCATTTTTAGGACCGTAGGGTATGAGTTGAGGTGTAATTTGTCGTATAACTACTTATAGAATTTCTCACTGGCTCATACATGTCATTAGTTTCAATAAATCGACTCTGGCGATGTTGAATCTCTGTGTTTAAGAGTATTGACGAATATGTTTATAGGTTATTTATGCTCTCCAACTCGGCAGCAAACAAGTTACAGGCGAACCGGGTTAGATTTGAACTCCTAACGTAGACGAATGGCTCTCTACTGATTCTTCTAACCATCGAAATGTTGATTTCTTACATAGATTAGATCAAATCTGCAAATACTGTCGGAAGAAACCGACGAATGCATTGACAGAACTATTGAAATACACCTAGTTTATCGTCTGCTGATAAATAAAAGTTAAAGCAGACCACAGTAAAATTTTTTCCCCAACGTTTTACCTCAGATTTGACGGATGGTTGCAGTCAGTTATATTAACTATTAAAAAAATATGACTGATTTTTACCCAGGAAAGGTGAAAGATAAAACTGACTTACTTTTATATTTCTACTCCTACTGTTGTGCATATCAGGTCCTCTTGAAATGATTAGAAGAAATTGCTAAGCTTATCAGCCAAACGTTCTCTGTTTCTTTAGAAAGGGACCTTCTACACACTCTTCCACCTCTTTGGACGAAATGTAACCGATTCCAAATGGATGAGAGAGAGAAAGAGAGAGAGAGGAGGTAGAGAGAGAGAGTGGAGGTAGAGAGAGACAAAAGTGTGTGTGTGTGTGTGCGTATATTGTGTGTGTGAGAGAGTGAGAGTGAGAGAAATCGACTCTAGTGTTTCATTTGTAGTTTATTTATTGATCTCGGAAGGATATCAGTGACATTGACAGGATTTGAACTCGGAGCGAATACAGCCTGAACAAATAATACTTGGCGTTCTATCCGGCACTACACTCTAAAATCTATGCCAGAGCTCACCACTTATATCGTTAAATTATAAGAAATATTGGCTTCAAATTTTGGCACAAGGCGAGGTATTTTGGGTGAGAGTAAGTCGATTACATTGACTCCATTGGTACTTATTTTATTCGATCCTGAAAGAATGAAAGGCAAAGTCGACCTCAGCGGAATTTGAACTTGCAGACAGGCGAAGAGCCACAAAGCATTTCGCCCGGCGTGCTAGCGATTCTACCAGGACGCCGCCTTATTAATAATAATAACGAGAGCACTCAGAGAGCGCAAACCTCCGCCAAGGCAACACCGGCATCCTCTCAACGATTACCCAGAGAGGATTTTTAAAATGAGAATATCTGAAATAAACACGACCGCTCACACAAACGAGAATACTAAAAATGAACCCGACCGCTCACAAAAATTAAGGAAAAAACAGGAAAAATAATCCAGAATCCTTGTCCGGTACTGGATCGCCCCCAAAATCTAATCAGTTCGTGCAAGTCACGAAACCAAACATCCCTGAAAGTTTCATCCGAATCCACCCAGCGGTTCTTCAGATATCTTCTCCACGGACAAACAAACACGACTGAAAACAATACCTCCGCCTTCGCTAAGGCGGTGGTAATAATCCTTTCTACTAAAGGTACAAGGCCCGAAATTTGGTGGAAGAGACTGGTTGAATTTGAATTCAGAATCTAAAGACGGACGAAACGGCGCTAAGCATTTTGCCGAACATGCTGACGATCCTGCCTGGAATGTCTTTATTCACTTAACATTGAATGAATGTGTTGTGTCGACGTCCCCAGACATATAAATAGAGGTAGTCTGGCCGTGGTAGGAATGTTGAGTAGCAGTTGAGTAGCGGTTGAGTAGAGATCATCCGAAGGTGCTAGATAGCAGTAGCTTGAGACATAACAGAATGATATTAGAGTTTAACATTAGGACTAAAACCTTCGTAGACACAGCGTCATCCGAGCCACGCTGGAGTCCGATCTGCTAAGGTCGGCTTTGACTTTCAAAACACTGGGTAAGCAAAGACAAGTACTGGAGACTTTAAGTCGGTTAAATATCCACAAACATCCAAAGAAAAACAAAACAAAACATGTGTAAACCTAATAACTATGTTAAATAAATACGCGACCCATGCATACACACGAACACAAACACATACATATTCTTTTATTTGTTCCAGTCATTTGATTGTGGCCATGCTGGAGCACTACCTTAAGGACTTATTCTTTGTAAACCCATTACTTATTGTATCGGAATCTTTTGCCGAACCGCTAAGTTACGGAGACATAAACGCACCAACATCAGTTTTCAAGTGATGGTGGTGGTGGTGGTGGGGAGACAAACACAGATACACAAATATATATATATATGTATGTATACGACGGGCTTCTTTCAGTTTCTGTCTACCAATTTCTCTCACTAGGCTTCGGTCGGCCCGAGGCTATAGTAGAAGACGCTTGCCCGAAGTACTACGCGGTAGAACTGAACCCGGAAGAATGTGGTTGGGAGCCAAGCTTCTTACCACACAGCCACTCCTGCGCCTAC
>NC_068985.1:14357264-14359671 GCF_001194135.2 Octopus bimaculoides
TATATATATATATAGATAGATAGATAGATAGATAGATAGGCATACATAAGCTTGGTCTACTGCATGTTTTTTCTCTCACATATTTGATTTTCTTTTGTGTTTCCCCACCCATGTTGATAGTTTATTTTAGACTAGCTTTTGTTGTTGGTGTTACTTTGCTTTGTTGCGTTTGAAAGATCGCATTTACTACTACTACTACTACTACTACTACTATAGTCAGTGTTTGTGGTTGTGGTTATGTGGATGTATCTATTTTGGCTTGTGCAACTAACTGTTAGTGAATGGGTTAATGGCTGCTTATATTATTAAAACGGATGTGTGTGAATGCAGAAAGTATGTGTACATACACTATGCAGGAACAAAATACATTGATAACTGCAAGCCTAAATTCATTGTGTGAAATACTGTGCAGCTTTGTACAAGTGCAAATGCACGCATACACAACACACAGAAACACACACAGAAACACACTCGCATATATAGATACATGTACATAGTTACGTAAAAATGTACACAGATATACATATACATGTATTTAAATACATACATATGTTTATTCATAATTTTAAGGATATATTTTCTTTTCAACCTCGCCACCAGGCAGGCAGGCAGCCGTTCTAGATAAACACAAAAGCCTCCGATCAGAAAGCGAACATACATATCTACTTGCTTTCTTTATGTGGAGCAATAAGCGTACATTTTAAAAATATTCTGAAAATACATGAAAAGTAGAATTGTGAAAAGAATGTTGGGGAAGATAATTTTTTTCATTATTTACTATTTTTCCGGTCAATCTAATTAGCATGCAGAAACCTGATTGTCAAACCAAACATTTTATCCACAAATACATATGTATGTATGTATGTGAGTGTATATTCATGTATATATGTTATTTAATTTCATTTCTTGATTTTTTTGCCAATGTAAATAGAACCGGTTTCTAACCTAGATTCAAGTCTCTGTCATTGGAATTTCAACAACACCTACAAGGTACATGTTTGTGTGTATATGTGCAATATTTATCGTCAGTGCACGTACTGACATGTCTGTTTTGTTTTGTTTATGCTAAACATTCTAAAAGTTTTACATATTTTAACATTTCTATTCATGACTCATGTCTGTAATTGAACTAGCTTTCTCCTTTCTGGTTTTGGAAACTCTAATTTCCCGAAATTGTTGCTGAGACAGTTTCTTACATATCTTAGTCCCCTAAAAATTACGAGCGTAAATCTGAACTTATAATCCGGGTAAAGTAGCTGTAAGTTTATCAACAGTTCAGTGCAGGTGTATTGTTTTCGCTGATCTTTAGCTTTATGTTGCCATCCACTGGGCAACTGATTTCCACTTCTGTACGTAATTTCCTTTGTCCCAAATCATTATGTCTGGTCTGTTATGTCTGCATTTTATTGAGATTTTTACCAGGACATTCCACCGCTACTCTTTCATATTAAGAGTGGTTATGGCTGGAAACCACATTATTACACATCACATATCAGCTTAAGTTTTGGATAGCATTACCTCTTCCTATCTCTAACTTCATAGAACCGTCTAGCGAATTCGCTTAATTCGCTTAATTCTGTTCCAGAAGAGACTTTTTGTCAACCAAAACATATCGTAGTGTCGGCGGTTTTGGTATTTTTCGATGGAATTTGTCCAAATACTTTTATGGGTCAGGCATTCTTTTAGTCATTCGTTTTGAAGTGCTGAGGAATAGAGTAACGTCAGTTGAGGTACACATAAGTAGTTGCAATGGTGGCATCAGGATTTCTGGAACTAAATGTTCTGACGATCTTAGAGATAATCTCATGGGTCATATCGGATTTATTGTTCAAATAAGATCTTCCGCTTAAGTTGTTTAGAGACAGTTACTCATAAGTCGTTGACATTACAGGATACCAAAGGATATTCTTCTGAGAATGTGCTGGTTCAGGCAGCTCCACATTGTAAATATTTGATCAAAAATATTTTTCTTGTTGAACAGCATTCAGTTATACTAATTCACTCATTCAATTACAGTAATTTATATAGGTCAGTTTGTAGGCTCATCCGGTTAGTTACACCACTCCTTTGACAAATTAAAATCTATTTTTGCCGCTGACCGTGAAATCTGGCGTCTCACTGTCCGCCGGGCGACGTCCTAACTAGAAGACAACCGCAGGACTTAAAAGTCGAACAGAAAAGGGGGAAAACAAGGAAACTAAGACCAACCTTGATCAGCTCACCATCTCATGCAGTCTCTGTGATTGTACCTGCCTGCCTGTCCTAAATCGGACTCGTCGGGCTTTAGTAAGACTGCTACAGACAGTGGACGTCCCCTTCCACAAACCGTCGCGTCTTCGCTTACGAAGCCAAGCCACAGCAGAGAGAGAGAGAGAGAGAGAGAGAGAGAGAGAGAGAGAGAGAGAGA
>NC_068985.1:14362071-14363020 GCF_001194135.2 Octopus bimaculoides
TGGGCACCGTCTGTGGGAAACAAACAGTACCATGACGCAATTCACTCTGCCAAAAATTTGGAAACGATATGCTGTACTGCTTGGCATTCGCGCCGGAAGCTCCAATATGAATATTTCAGGGTGTCAGGGTGTTAATCTAAGTTCCCAAAACGTACCGTGAGTGATAAAAATCAGACATCCAGTGAACATCATCATGTTTGGAGTGATCACTAGAGATGGTGACGTTAAGCCTTCATTTATTTTCCCACACGGCTTCACACTCAACATGGGGGTGGCCTCCATCAAGTGCCGGGAGGAGATAGTGCTGCTTTGGGTTAAGATTGTGGCTGCTGGAAGACCCTATGTCTGGCAACAGGAATCTGCACCATGCCACACAAGCAGAAGAACCCAGTAATGGCTGTCAGACATTTTTTGTGACCACATCACACCTAACATTTCCAGACTGCAACCTCCTCCCAACCTTACTCCCCAGACTGCAACCTCCTTGATTATTATGTGTGGGGCACAGTTGAACGAGAGACCAACAAAACCCCTTGTAACACCAAAGATGGACTGAAGGCAAAGATTATGGCAGCATTGACCAACTTAAACAAGGAAACCGTCCAGAAGACCTGCAGGAGATTCCGAAGTCGTTTGGAGGCCGTGATTGAAGTCAGTGTCGATTTTATTGAATAGATTTACTCTTTAGTATTTCAAGATATTTTTACATAATTTTGGTAAATATATCTCTTTAAATCAGATGTCAGTGTTGTGTTATTTTCATTTTTGCGTAATTTAGACGATAGAATAAGTACTAGGCTTACAAAGAATAAGTCCTGGGGTCGATTTGCTCGACTAAAGGCGGTGCTCCAGCATGGCCACAGTCAAAAGACTGAAACAAGTAAAAGAGTAAAACAATATATTATTATTATTATTATTATTATTATTATTATTATTATTATTATTATTA
>NC_068985.1:14363414-14364061 GCF_001194135.2 Octopus bimaculoides
TATATATGAAGTAAATAAATAAGAAGTAAAAAGTAAGAGAGTCAAAAGGAAGAGTAAGTACAGTTAGGTAGCTTTTTAATCGCCACAAATGTTTCGATACATACAGATCCTCGTATATACAGGATTTAAAGTTAAGTTTAAATTAAATTACTTAACGATTTACCTGTATAAGAAGATCTATATGTATCTCCTCAGGTGATACTCAGTTGATGTCTCCGGAAGTAAATTTAGATTTCCATGCTACAACATCCATGGTTTCTTCTTCTGCGAGGATCTGTATGTATGGAAACAGTAGTAGCGATTATAAAGCTGCTTAACATTACTTACTCTTCATTTTGACTCTTTTACTTTTTACTTTCTATTTTCACACACGAGGAATACCTAAGACTAGAATTGGTAGCATACCATATGAATACTCCCGTCTATTTGGGAATTCTAAGGGTGAACAAGCTCTATGTGTACTCTTAAACGTTCTTAACAGAACACACCTCAACTATATATATATATATATATGCGCATAAATGCACATATACATACATATATATACATACATGCATATATATGCATATATATATACATATATATATGTATATATTTATGTGTACATATATATATGCATATATTTATGTGTACATATATATATATAT
>NC_068985.1:14371992-14374345 GCF_001194135.2 Octopus bimaculoides
TATATATATATATATATATATATATCTTTCACATCTATGCATATATATATATATATAAGAACGTACACAGACATGAATGTATGTTGAATGTCAGTTTTCTAGCAATCACTTTGATGTGGACAGTTTTAGATATCAACGACAGTTATAGCAAAAGCGGGTTTTATCTTGCACGCACACACACACGCACACGCGCGCGCACACACACACAGATTTTCAAATTTCCAAAACATTGTTATATTCATAAAGAAATAAAAGAAATATAAACAAGGATTTTTAGCATCTTTCGCGTCAAAATGGAGAGGTTATAAATATGACGTACCCTAACCGATGGGTTGCAAGAGTCGTAACTGTTGCTTATGTTGTTTATGTTGGTGCTTTGTGCCTAGATAAGTAGGAAAATGATCAAAGGTGTTTTAGCCATTATTCTCCTACTGTCGAGTATTGTGTATCTAGAACTGCATTATCTATTGCGTACCTCCCCACCGCCAACGTTTGAAGCCTATAGAATGTAATTTGAGTACGATTTGGCGTTTATTTATAGCAAGGTTGAGCGATGACATGCATTAATGGGTGGCGAATCTTTTTAATACGAAGGTCTAACTGATAGTACGTAAGAACCAGTTTAGTGCATCTGTACTGAAAAAAAAAATATTGGATTTTTAATTATGCAAACTCATAGGTATATAACATATATTGCTGTTATACTGATTTTCTCAGCGTATGGTTTCGAATCCAACTGCAGTCAAAAGATGCTGAATTTTTATGTAATATGTATAGCTTAAAGTCAGTGTTAAAGAAATCACCCTGGTATTACATATCCGACAATGAAACTTCAGAATTGAGAATTAGTGACTTCTACTGTGTCCCCACAAAACTCAGCAGAAATTAACTGTACCTCATGATGGTACCTATGTGTATCATTATTAATATTGTCTACCGCTCTAGAAAGAGAGTTAATTGCTTACTTCACCAAATTCAGTACTGATGCCTTATAGATAAAATAAGTTGCTAATGGCGATGGAGGATTCCAAAGAAGATAAGAGCTGTAGCTATTCTTCTCATTCATTGTGCCTGTAATTCAAAGGGTCAGCCTTGTCACACTGTGTCACGCTGAATATCCCCGAGAACTATGTTAAGGGTACACGTGTCTGTGGAGTGCTCAACCACTTGCACGTTAATTTCACGAGCAGACTGTTCCGTTGATCGGATCAACGGGAACCCTCGACGTCGTAAGCGACGGAGTGCCAACAACAACATTCTTCTCATTCGTTTTTCTGCGTTGCGTCAAAACATTGCCTTATTATATACATAATATTGGGGTTTAGCATTGGGATTCGAAATTTAGTAGCTTAAGCTTTGCAGGAAAAGCATTTACTCGCCAGTAAAGAGAAAATAGAAATATCTCTTAAATTATAGCTAATGGAAACAGTCGCCATATATATTGGCTTTAAATTTTGGCACCAAGACCAGCAAGTTCGGGGTCGGGGTAAATCGATTATATCAACCCCATTTCTCAGCTGGTCCTTATTTTATCAACCCCGAAAGGATGAAAAAGCAATGTCGACTTCGTCGGAATTTGAACTCAGAACGAAAGGAAGGACGGAATGTCGCTAAACATTTTGCCCAGTGTGCTAACGATTCTGCCAGCTCACCGCCCATCAGTCCCCATTTATATTACGATGTTTTTTTTAATACTATGATCCTTGATTATAATTTATTATCATTTTAGTGTAAAGGTGGCCAAAGCAATAAGCAGCGACACTAATTCTTTCAAAATTCAAAACATTTAGTATGAAATGATAATAATTTAAACCAACAGCTTAAACGGAAATAGGCACTTCAAGCCAAGAATAACTTGCAGGCGTATTTTGTTTGGTATAATACAATGTTCAGTTTCACCTTTGGGTATAGCTGGGAGAAGCAAGATCCCTACTATTGTCACATATCATTTTAACATACATCGGAACAATAAAGTTTTCAGAAGCGTCAATGGGGATCTAATGAGATTGAAATGGGAAATCAACATGGCAATAAACTGTGATGCAGATACATATTCATATCGAATTTGAAATTTGTGTAATTAGTATTGTTAAAATTCTCTTCATACCGCTGTCCATTAATCGTTATTCAAGACTAGCAAATGGAAACAATTTTCTCACAATACTCCTGATGGTTGCTTAGCACATGTGTGGCAGAAATGGCTGAATGCTAAACTAAGAGCCAGATTATATCTAGGCGCATGAGTGGCTGTGTGGTAAGTAGCTTTCTTACCAACAACATGGTTCCGAGTTCAGTTCCACTGCGTGGGACCTTCGGCAAGTGTCTTCTACTATAGCCTTGTGAGTGGATTTGG
>NC_068985.1:14374355-14375304 GCF_001194135.2 Octopus bimaculoides
TGAACCTCCAACATCGCTTGACAACCGATGCTGGTGTGTTTACGTCTCCGTAACTTACCGGTTCGGCAAAAGTGACCGATAGAATAAGTACTAGGCTTACAAAGAATAAGTCCTGGGGTCGACTTCTTCTACTAAAGGCGGTGTTCCAGCATGACCACAGTCAAAGGACTGAAATAAGTAAAAGATTAAAGTTTAGTCTGTTTATGTTCTGAATTCAAATTCCTCGATGGATATGTGAAGTTTTTTTCGAAATAGGATTAAAACCTTATAAAGAATTCCAGACCGGAAAAAAAAAGCCAGATTCAAACTTAGTACCCACAGATATCTCCGTTTAAGCTAATGTCGGAAGCAACAATGTTTCGAAAATTTTCTTTTTAAAATTTTGTACCGCAGGGCGAGTAACATAAACGTTGGTCAACCCCTTTTGGTTCAGATCAGCTCAGAAATAAGGTAGAACAATAAAATCATCAAAAAAAAAAAAAAAAAAGAGAAAGGAAAACAGCATTCTAAAGAGAAAAGTAAGGCACGAATTCATGGAACTTCCGAAGCACGTTCGGCTTCGGAGATAAAGAACAACAACAACAGTTATGGATAATGATAATAACAATTTCATTACTGTAGCAGTAGAAGCAGCAGTAGGAGTAGTAGTAGTAGTAGTAGGAGTAGTAGTAGTAGTAGTAGGAGGAGTTGTTGTTGTTGTTGTTGCTGCTGCTGCTATTGTGGTTGTTGTTGTTTACTGATAAAGCCCATGTTTCACAGAGCCATGCTTAGAATATATTCCTTTCAGAGTTGCTTTATTTGAAAAAAAAAAAATGTTTTTCTTTTTTTCTTTTTCTGTCAACAAAAGACTTCAGAATACTCAATCTCCTAACATATTAACCTGTAATAGAAAAGAAGATTCGGCTTTAGACTTTTTTTTTGTAAACATTCATTTCGCTTCATTTATTAG
>NC_068985.1:14375772-14377910 GCF_001194135.2 Octopus bimaculoides
GCTTGACAACCGATGCTGGTGTGTTTACGTCCCCGTAACTTAGCGGTTCGGCATAAGAGACCGATACAATAAGTACCAGGCTTACAAAGAATAAGTCCAGGGGTCGATTTGCTCGACTAAAGGCGGTGCTCCAGCATGGCCGCAGTCAAAAGACTGAAACAAGTAAAAAGAGTAAAAGCAAAAAAAGAGAAGAGAAGGTCATCTGTTTTTAGCATTGCAGGTTAAAACGAAGTTAAAGGCATTGGTTAACCTCAAAGATAGGAGCAATCATTAAAGGGATATCTTGCAAGCAATAGGGCCTTCTTACTTGAATCATCTGTCAGAGAAAGGGTTAGAAAGAAGGTGACATGATTTTTGTCATCTTTCTTCTGGGAAAAGGTTTTTTTATGCTATCGGAAGAGTTGTTTGAGAAAGCTCTGGCGGATTATGTCACGATTTGTATTCTATTGACTGACAAGGACATGTGATAAGGGGTGTCAACTCTTAAACGACAGACATCAGTTGATTTTTCGAAAAATTCTACCTGGGTACGGCCATCATGAATTGGCCCCCCGAGCGTCTACTTTGTCAAATGTTCTTAGGCATAAGTAGCCCTTAACGGCGGAAGAAAAGAATATTCGACTATTTTATAAAGGCAGCGAGCTAGCAGAAACGTTAGCACGTCGGGCGAAATGCTTAGCAGTATTTCATCTGTCTTTACGTTCTGAGTTCAAATTCCACCAAGGTCGACTTTGCCTTTCATCCTTTCGGGGCTGATACATTAAATGCCAATTGCGTACTGGGGTAGATCTAATCGACTGGCCCCGCTTCCCAAAAATTTCGAGCCTTGTGCTTAGAGTACAAAAGAATATTTTTAGCAGGTGAGCTGACAGAATCGTTAGTACACCGGACGAAATGCTTACCTTCGGAATTCAAATTCCGCTGAGGTCAATTTCATCATTTTAGGGGTCGATAAAATAAATATCAGTTGAGCACAGGGGTTGATATGATAGATTAAATAAGTACCAGTTACGCACTGGGGTCGATGTAATCGACTTAATCCATTTATCTGTCCTCGTTTGTTCTTTCTATGTATAAGTATAAATATGTAATAATGATAATAGATATGTCAGTTTAAAAAGTTTTTGAATTAAGTTTTAAAGCATCTTACGATCGTTTCGCAAAAGTGCCGTCCTAATAATGGAATCCTATATTGATTAGCATTTATAGACAACTCTTCTGCTCTTCAGAGATATAAATTTTGAATTTTGTATAATTTATCGAATGGTAGTTTTTTTAAAAAAAAAACATGAACTAATATTATAAAAAGGTGTTTGTTTGAAATATAAATTAAATATTAAAAATTAAAAATTACTGGTTTGCATTTTGGTAAGTACACTTTAGTATGAGACTTTAATCCATATATTCTTCCTTGGTTAGTCTTTTGTAATAATCCATAATAGTTAAATATCTATATATTTATACTTAAATATTCATCGTCTTAAAGTTTCCACTTTTTGCTTTCTTTTGTTTCGAATGTATACATATATACGTGTTTCGTTTTCGTTCCGAAACTATATCATATTTGCTTATCTTAATTGCCTCTCTAATTTCCTTATCTGCTTAATTGCCTCTCTCTCTATATATATGTATATATTCTTTAATTCTTTTACTTCTTTCAGTCATTTGACTGTGGCCATGCAGGAGCATCCCTTTTAGTCGAAGAAATCTACCCCAGGACTTATTCTTTGTAAGCCTAGTACTTATTCTATCGATCTCTTTTGCCAAACCGCTAAGTTTCGGGGACGTAGACACATCGGTTGTCAAATGGTTGGTGGAGGGCAAGCACAGACACACACATACACATACACGCACACGCATATATATACGACGGGCTTCTTTCAGTTTTTGTCTACGAAATTCAGTCACAAGGCTTTGGTCGGCCCAAGGCTGTAGTAGCAGAGACTTGCCCAAGATGACACGCAGTGGGACTGAACCTAGAACCATGTGGTTGGGAAGCAAGCTTCTAACCACTCAGCCACGCCTGCGCCTATATATGTATGCAGGCATAATATAAATGCTATATATATGTATAAACATATATATGTATATACATATATATGTATATAATATAAATATATGTTGTTTATTATATATAT
>NC_068985.1:14379723-14380603 GCF_001194135.2 Octopus bimaculoides
GTGATATACGTAAACAACGAAAAAAATGGAAAACAGGACAAGTTAACACAGAGAAAGGACCCTTCATCAGTTGTCGGTTGTCTATCTATTCCCATTTCTAGCATTCAACGACAATATGAGTCTTCAAAGAAAGTTGCTCCCATAAATTCTAAAATAAAATTTAGGATTTATAGAGGGTCAAATATGGGAACAAAAAAGTGACAGTGGAGACATATATAATGGAGAGAAAGAGAGTGAGAGAGAGAGAGAGAGAGAGAGAGAGAGAGAGAGAGAGAGAGAGAGAGAGAGACGGAGAGATATAGAGAGAGAGACGGAGAGATATATATAGAGAGAGACAGTATGTGTGTGGATGTATGTGTGTATGTGTGCGTGCGTGCATGCGTGTGTACATGTGTCTGAGACACTTCCAAGCAGTTACAAAGAGAGAAGCTGTGTTCTTGAGTGCGGGACATGCGGTGCTGCAATGACGGAAGAATATTCTAGAAGTGAGGTCTTTCAACAGAGGTAAAGCTATCGTACCGTTATTATTGCATCAGCAGATTGCGACCAGGCTACAGCAATGCTTTGAAGGGTTTTAGTCGAACAAATCTATCTCAGTACTTACGAGATAACGTAAATTTGGTACATATTTTGTCGATTTCTTTTGCCAAACTGCTAATGTACAAAGATGTAAACACATCAATCAATAACAGAGTCAAGCGGTGAGTGGAGAAAACACAGAGGAACACGTGCATACACATATTTTTGTATATATGACACCTTGGGGAAGTGTCTTCTACTATAGACTCGGGCCAGCCAAACCCTTGTGAGTGGATTCCGTAGACGGAAACTGTTTAAATGTACACTGTATATATATATATATATATATATATATATATAT
>NC_068985.1:14382228-14383084 GCF_001194135.2 Octopus bimaculoides
CCGTTCCGTAGATTTTGAAACCGTAGAGTAAATACGCAAGTGTGTCTTTTCCCCATCCATTTCGTTATTTTTTGGTTTCTATGGTTAGTCACACCGGTACGATTTTGAGAAATTTGGGGTATTTGGTTTGGGTATACAGTATTGTGGTGACCTGTAGGATATTCCTGCTTCAGAGTTTACACGATTGAGTTGGTGCCTGAAATTTATAATATGCTGTTTCGTCTCTAACTCTTCCTGTCACTATACCCCCTTCTCTCTCCCTCTCTCCCTCTCTCTCTCTCTCTCTCTCTCTCTTTCACTCTCTTCATTATTTAGTAGACAGGTGCATGAACAGTCACATTTCTGCGAAACATTCTCTTCCTTTAGAGAGAATATCTGCAAATGATTGAATTACGCTGTGGTGTGTAAGGATTTTGGCGGAAGATTGTCTTTGCTTTTTCCCTCTCTATTGTTACTGAATCACAAGCTGTTTGTTCTGTGGAAATATTTGATATATTTTGCCATGCAGCTGTTGTTTTGTCTGTATATCAGAATTCTTATCGGTTCACTCGGATATATCAATAAAGATAATAGTTACCATTTGGAATATATTCATAGGAATCGTTGTAACAGCATTAATATTACGTTGCAGATATAGTGCTCTCATTTTTGATGAATGGAGAAAACCTTTTCTCAAGTATCACAATGTAGCTTTTAACAAGTTGATAAGCCTGTTTTATTTCAAGACTTTCCTCTCGATTTGCCTTGCGACATGTTGAAATAATTTTGCGAAAAGAACCTGACATTTACTTACAAACACACACAAAAGTGTATATATATATAAATAATAAGGGTAAAAAATTGAATATTAATTTGA
>NC_068985.1:14383094-14384789 GCF_001194135.2 Octopus bimaculoides
AGAGGGATGACCATTAAGTGGACATCTAATGTGCTAGATGTAGACCCCATATGGTCTGACCACTAAGAAAAGATTGCACCAAACGCCACTTAATGGTCATTCCTCTTATATGTATGTAATATATATAGGTGTGTTAATTCAAATTACGATGAAAGTAAACAAAGTTTGCTTGAGATGTATTGAAAGGTAAGGAAATAATTTTATTCTCAAACGTAGGGCAATGCTAATAACATTTATGCAGAAAAATGGGTCGGCAGCCACCAATGAGACACGAACTCGAAATTTTGGGGTTAGTAGCCCGCGCACTTAACCACTACGCCATATGCCCGTGGGCAATTCTGAAGTGAATTTTAGGGCCTATAAATCTAATATTTTTCTATCCTTCCTTAATACTGATTCCCATATGCTGCTCATATTTGCACTCGGTCTGCTTAGGAGGTTGTTGTGTCCAAGCATATGTGCTGCTTCTTTTAGTTTTCGTATTTTCCTGTAGTGTTCTCTGTCTATTATTTTAACTTCATCCCACAGGGGGAGGTGGTCTCCATTCTTCCATACATGATCAGCTATATCCGATTTATCAATATCTCCTCGTGTCACAGCTTTGCGATTTTCGTCTACCCTTATTTTGAGGGGGCGACATGTTTGGTCTTTGTATAACCTACCACAGCTGCATGGGATGGAGTACACGCAGTCTTTGGTCATATTCTCTTCTATTGGTGGTTTTACTGGAAGGAGATATTTGCGAAGTGTATTGTATTACCCTTGAATACTGTCCTGATGTCATATGGGCTGCATATTTTTTATCAAGCTCAAAAACGATCTGTTAAGCAACAACTACCCCAAAAGTATACTATTCACTCCAATTAGGAAGAATAGAGAGGATGAGGCCAATACACTGTCCACAGTCTGTCTACCCTATGTGAAAGGCCTCTCCGAAAAGATACAAAAGATATGCGGCCCATATGACATCAGGACAGTATTCAAGAGTAATACAACAGTGGAGACATCCAAGGAAACCGAACGAAAACAAACATGGAGGGTCGTTAGACCTACGCATCCACGTCCAAGTATAAGTTTATTTTAACCTTTTTGATGCGACTCTACTCCTTACTGTTTTCTTCATCCATCTTTCTCTAATTCCCGTTTTCTCTCTCTTCATCGTTTTTTATCTGTCTCTCTCTCCCCTCTTTCTCTTTTTCTCTCTCTCTCGTTGCTCACACGTGACCATCATCTATCTTTCTTTTCCTCGCGTGACCATTTTTCTTTTCCTGCACGGACGTTCAAAGAACAGGAGGTTTTCTTTCTCTTTTCTATCTTTTCTTTTTTCAAAGAAAATATTTTTCCCGACGTTCACTATTTACCTCTAACGACCCTCCATGTTTGTTTTCGTTCGGTTTCCATATTTTTCTCCACTGTCCTGTTTTTGTTCCCAACTTTGACCCTCCATAAATACTAAATCTCATTTTGGAATTTATGGGAGTAACTGTCTTCGAAGACTCATATTGTCGTTGAATGCTCGAAATGGGAAGTAAATAGACAGCCGACGACTGATGAGGGGTCATTCTCGTTGTTTGCTCGTCCTGTTTTCTATTTTTTCTCTCGTCGTTTGCGTATTTAACTCGTTTGTTTACGTATTTCATGTTGTTTACACAGTTGGTGACGTCCTGTACCCATATATGCATATATATATATATA
>NC_068985.1:14385068-14387548 GCF_001194135.2 Octopus bimaculoides
TATATATATATATATATATATACTTAGGTAATTTAGATATGTTTGAACCAATGATTGGCCCAGGCCATGTCTAATTTAATAGCACTACCTGATAAGATTTGCTAAATTCTTTCTAAGTCAAGTTTTGGGGTATCATGGTCTTCTTGTTGAGTGAGTTGTATCCTGATATAGGTGGCTTATCTGGTATCCCCTGAAGAAATCTGTCCAGATTCAGTTTAAAGGTGATGGGATCCTTTTCTTCTTGGATCTGGTTTGGGATAACGTTAAATAGGGAAGAGCATGTTGAGGAAAAGAAATTGTGTTGCAGTGTATTTATGTGTTGTGATCCAGAATTGGGTAAGGAACGTCTGACCCATGATTCTAGCCTCGGAAGAAGTCTGAAACTAACGTTGAGATCGTTTAAGCAATGCTGGTGGTATATTCTCCACATCATGCAAACGATGTATCGCTCACCGCGGCGCTGGAGAGAATAGAGTTTCAGTGCTCTATAGATTAAAGGAAGCGGAAAACAAAACACACTTCGGTGCGGTGTAAAGATAACACACTTAGTCGCGTTTATGGAGGGATGTGGGTTCGACTCCCACGCGGATAGGAAAGCCTTCTTTTTCTGTCAAGGGTTTATATGCCCCTCTATTAGACTAGTTTCCGTAGTCCATGCACGGTGGTCGCCATAAGCTTTAAACTTCTATAAAAATACCTTATATATGTATATATATATATATATATATATATATATATATATATCAGCTTCACTTACCTAATTTTATTGAATTTACTTTCAATCAATTAATTTTTTTAATTATTCAGACATCTAATTATTGAATTATTTATTATATTATTTGTAGAATTCAGCAAATTCCCCATCTCCTTTTTGCTTTTTATAATTTTTCAAACTCGACCAATATTAAAGAAAAAAATTCATGCTAGTTTCTTAGTTGTTTTCCTGCTTAATAGTTTCAGTGATCTAAGATTCGACTTCCGCTCATTGTACACCACTTGTATTTTCACGCTGAAATTATTTCAAATATATTCTTATGAATTTCTATACATCATTACTAACACATATTTTAAATTAATAAACTTTTAATTCTCAGTCTTTCTTTTCCTCATCTGTTATAATCCCTTATTTCTAAATAATATATATTTAATATTCAATATACCATAATACTTTAATCCCGAAACCTTGTATAGGAAACTCAAATAGAACGTATATCATTTTTTTAAATATATTTTGCAAATGGAAGTTATTCATCAATTTAATATTTAACCCAATATAACATGCTATAGTCACCCATGCATATAATTTATTTTTATGAAGGGCTAAACACACTTTATGTAATTAAACAACACTGGATACTTATTGTAAGTTTTAAATGAATTCTATTGCAAATACGAATTCGTTATTTTAACCATGCCAAATGGTTTTTGAGAAATTAGGAATGATAACAGCAGCGTCTGTTTAAAGTATGCAAGCTGGCAGAATCGTTAGCACACCGGACATCAAAATTAACGGCGTTTTTTCTGATTTTTATATTCTGAGTTCATATTTTGCACTGGTTGACTTTGCCTAGCTTCCCTTTCGTGGTCGATAATATAAATACCATACGATCACTGTGGTCGACGTAATCAACTAGGCTTTGTGTCTATAGTAGAAAGAATTTTGATAGTTGACTTTCTCTTTTCACCTTTCACATATTTCTCTAGTGCTTCTTCTCCAATTTCGTAATATATTAATTTTCATTCTTTATAATCTTTAACAATATTAGTTTTCAATACCTTCATCATCTATTTTTTGTATATATATATATATATAAAGTTGAGCAGAGAACCTGCATCAAATTTTACCAAAAGCTTAGCGATACATGCTCAGAAGCCTACACAAAGTTTTCAAATAGTTTTCATCGTTCTCGACACAATCAAGATCATGTGCAACTGGAGCCCGAGTGTCTTTTCGGTCAGCTGAAAGCAGTTTTGGCACAAGTTTGGCAAACATGTGTCTCATACCCAAATCTTCAGTGACAATGGACTGAACTGACCCGTAACTAATCTGCACATCACCCTGATGGTGATTCGGCGATTTCCTCTCACAGCTGCATGCACATCTGCAATGTTTTTCTCAATTCTCCTGGTTGCTGGTCACGTAGAACGTTCGTCACTACCGACATTTTCCGGCCATCTTGGGAACGTCCGAACCACTTGTACATTTGTGTGCGGCTCATACATCCCTCTCCACACACTTTCTGCAACATTGCGTAGGCCTCTGAGCAGGTATCGCCATGATAACTTTCTCTGTCATGGTCAATGCGACGATCACACGCTACACACGTTCCTTCAAAACACTGCTGTAAAGTGGAAGTGAGCTAGAACGTTAAAACTTAGTGCGCATGCACAGCAGTGTCCAAGGTCAATCTGTGCCAAGCAGCTTCATTTTGTGTGCTTTAGCTTCGTTACTGTGGAGGCGCAATGACCCAGTGGTTAGG
>NC_068985.1:14387725-14387955 GCF_001194135.2 Octopus bimaculoides
GGGGACATAGAAACCGGGAAACCGGGCCTATGAGTCTGGTTAGGCATTAAAAGGGCACAAAGAAAAAGAAGCTTCGTTACTACGGCAACAGTCCGGATACATATTGATCAGACCTAGTATATGCACACATATGTGTTTTACGCACGTGTGCGTGCGTGCGTGTGTGTGTGTGTGTGTATGTGTGTGTGTGTATGTGTGTGTGTGTGTGTGTGTGTGTGTGTGTGTGTGTG
>NC_068985.1:14389492-14391131 GCF_001194135.2 Octopus bimaculoides
ACACACACACACACACACACACACATACACACACACATACACACATAAGTAAAGCAGTAAGTGATTAACATCGTATATGAATGAATAATTCTTTTTAATATAATTACTGCAGTACTTTTGGTTTCATGGCGAATCTTAGCAATTATTCAACAGCAGATTGAATAACGCAGACGAAGCAACAGGCTTTTGATAGGCCGTGTAAAAGAAAGCAGAAACGCATTAGAGAAGATATAATTTTGACAGGCATGTCATCCACCATAATGTGTTAATGTTTAAAGCAATGTCTTGCATTTAGATATAATTACAAATAAATTAGTCTTCAGTCTTCAACCTGCTTTTCCGTGGCATTATGAGTTAAACAAGGCACCGATTGGGGTGTATACATCAAAGAGGAGGAGGCCTTCATTAAAAAAACAAAAAAAGCTATTGGTCGATAGCGAAAACTTAAAACTTGATTACGGTTAAGATACGATCTCTGTTTGTAATTACAGCAATAAAAAGTCAAATATGACGGCAGTAAAGTGGACTATCAGTAAAATGTTTCATTCTCTGACAAATAATTTTCAGGAGTGACGAGACAACAACCTAACCAAGGACACCAAAAACAGTTCAAAGTTGCTTTGAATTAAAGAGGTGACCCGAATATTCGAATACTCGAAATTGCTTTGAATTAAAGAGGTGACCCGAATACGTGAATGCTTGAACTAATCCGTCCGATCTCATAAGTTTTCATTTTCATGAAGTAGCTTGAAAAACGTACATGAGCAAAAAAAAAAAAGGCACCGATTAAGTCTTATGAACAGCTGTTTTGTTTTAGTATTGGGCATATGCTCATACATACACATAAATAAACACACATACACACTCTTACATTCACAGGCACAAACACTTAAATATATTCTCGAATGTATTCATAATTTTATATTCATGGATAAAATCAAATCCCACAATAGCGAGACTTATTGTGTTAAGGTCTCTAGATTATGTATATAAAAACTTAACGAAAGACACACACATACACACACATTCACGCACACATGCACATTTGCATACATATTCTGAGCATTACACATCGCCATGTTTATTCTTCTGCAAGTGCACGAAGAGTAGAGCTCACGCGGTTACAAGCTTCACAGCATACCTCTGATTCCTACCAGATCAATTTTTCTTGCAGATGTTCACAGACCAGGCGGTCACCGCTTCCAGCTACTGAGATTTGTGACAGTAGTTTTTTAAATTATTGATTGAGATAATTTTGCATAAACACAAAGATAGCATAGTCACACGCACACACATATACACGCGTGCGCGCGCACACACACACGTCCACGCATATATGTATGTATGCATGTACGTATATATGTACGTATGTTTGTATGCATGCATGCATGCATGTATGCATGCATGCATGTATGTATGCATGTATGCATGTATATAGGTATGTATGCATGCATGCATGTATTTATGTATGTATGTATGTATACATGTATGAATGAATGTATGTACACATGTATGAATGAATGTATGCATGTATCTGTGTATGCTTGTACGTATGTATGTAGGCACATATGTATGTATGCATGCATGTATGTATGTATGTATGTATGTATGTATGTATGGTTGTGCTTTGAGTTGTTTT
>NC_068985.1:14392246-14396155 GCF_001194135.2 Octopus bimaculoides
TATATATATATGCGTGTGTGTGTGTGTATGTGTGTATGATTCAGCACTAGGTTAATAAGTCGCCAACTTTTTATCGAGAATATGATCGGCTTAATTGCTACTGAAACGAGGTATGGAACTGGCATTAATAAACAAACTTTTTTTTCCTTTTGTTATTACGGCGTAGGGAATAGCGTAAATTTGAATGAAATACCGAGAAGAAAACAAAATGGCAAAAAAAAAATTAAGACAAATTTTTTTCTTTTGTAAAATTTTGCTTACTTTTATTATTTTTTGTAGTTTCTTTTCTTTCTTGTAGCGAATTCATTAACGTAAGAATATATTTGTAATGTCACACTCACTTTCGTAATATATATAGTTTTATAAATAATACTTTCAATATAAAAAAAGAAAAATGACTAATTATAAAATATATTTATTTAACATAATTTATTTATTTAAGCATATAAAAAGGACATAAATAACTGAAAACTAGGAAGTTAAAAACAATATAAATCGTACGGCTGGTTATAATGTCGTACCTAAACGACCTCACATCGCTCAGAAGTTCATTCAGACAAAAGAATGAGCAATTGACCGAGTGACGTGAAATTGCTTAGTCTCATGAAATTGTTTAGTCTCATGAAATTTATATGGCTTTTGTCCTATTACTCTCTCCGTCTACTCAACTTACAGCGTCATATGAACACTTTGGACTTTCTTTCTGCTTTAGCCTGACATCTGCCTGCTTGCATCGCATCTATTTAGAACTCTCCACTGTCCTAACCTCCTGATATACTTACTCGTCTGAAGGCGGCGAACTGGCAGAAACGTTAGCACGCCGAGCGAAATGCGTAGCGGTATTTCATCTGTCTTTATGTTCTGAGTTCAGATTCCGCCGAGGTCAACTTTGCCTTTCTTCCTTTTTCGGGGTCGATAAATTAAGTACCACTTACGCACTGGGGTCTATGTAATCGACTTAATCCCTTTGTCTGTCCTTGTTTGTCCCCTCTATATTTAGCCCCTTGTGGGCAATAAAGAAATAAGAAACGTTAGCACGCCGACGAAATGCTTAGCGGTATTTCGTTTGTCTTTATGTTCTGAGTTCAGATTCCGCCGAGGTCAACTTTGTCTTTCATCCTTTCGGGGTCGATAAATTAAGTACCAGTTGCGTACTGGGGTCAATTCCGGGCCTTGTGCTTAGAGTCGAAAAGGATATATTTACATGATTATGTATTGATTTTCATCTCTATCTTTAGTCAAGTGGTTCTAAACCGGGGTCCATTATAAGGTTTTGTTGTTAAAATTTATGAGCAATAAATTGGTCATACTTCTACAATGCACCAGACATTACAACAACATTTTTATACAATTCCTAATAATTATAAAAATATAAGATTTTCGTAATATCGAATGACTATGAGGGTCAAAGAATCAAATTGGTCCCAAGATAAAAAAAAAAAATAGTTGACAATCACTGGTTTAGCAGTACAAATATGTCATAATCTGGTCTGACACCAGTTGTCTGCTTGTTTATGATTTTGTTCTGTTATACACGTACCAGTTCGATTGGTACCTTGCCTTTAATCAATGCTCATTTAAGCAGCCAACACCCTAACCACTAAGCCACGCGTCTCCACTGGAGACACGTGGTTTAGTGGTTAGGGTGTTGAACTCACGATCGTAAGATTGTGGTCTCTATCCCTGGGCCGGGCGATGCGTTGTGCTCTTCAGCAAAACACTTCATTTCACGTAGCTCCAGTCCAGTCAGCAGTAGAAATGAGTTTAGCATGGAGGGGGACGGTCTCCGGCAGGCTTTCTCGCCCTAGATGTGTTGCATGGCTGCAGCACTACAACGAACCCCAAAGGCGTTAAGGGACTTGTCAGTTGTCATTTAAGTAGCGATCACACGTTAGTATTTAAAACTGGAGTTGAAGCACAAATTCGACTAGAGCATGTACCTATTATCTCACGTCATTCGGCATAGTATTACCTACAATTTATATTCAAAAACAATATATATTCGGCTTTCTCTCTCTCTCTCTCTCTCTCTCACACACACACACACACTCAAATACACGTATTGACCCACACTTAATACAAAAGACACACGAATCACTTTATTGCTCATATCAATTATTTCTTAAAATATCATTTAGAATTTTCCTTCATTTTTTTCGTATTAATTTTCTCTGTAAACATTCTGGTGAATATGAATCCTGTCTGCCATTATTTTCGTCTAACTTTATCATACATCAAAAACTGGAATTTACGTGTACTTTTATGATTCATTTATACGTTTGTTTATATTTTTGCCAACACTCTATCCGGTACTCGTGCTATTTTTACATTTTGCTTATATTTTCAAATTCCTGTTTCTGTTTTTATCCGTTCTGATTAACATATTCTTAGAAACGGAAATAAATGATCGCAAGAGCACTCAGAGAGCGCAAACCTCCGCCAAGGCAACACCAACGTCCTCTCAACGATTAGTCCAGATAATTTTTAAAATGAGAATATCTGAAATAAACTCGACTGCTTTCACAAACGAAAAATACTAAAAATAAACATGACCGTTCTCAAAAATTAAGTAAAAAAAAACAAAACAATAAATATATAAAAATAACGGAAAAATAATCCAGAATCCTTGTCCGGTACCAGATTTGTTCGAAAATGTAATCAGTTAGTCCCAGTCACGAGGCCAAATATCCTTGAAAGTTTAATCCGAATCCACCCAATGGTTCATGTAATATTTTGTCCACGGACAAACAAGCAAACAAACATGACTGAAAACAATAACGAAGGCGGAGGTAATTAATATAATAGTTATTCTATAAGGCAGCGAGCTGGCAAAATGATTAATACGCCGGGCAAAATGCATAGCGGTATTTCAACTCTCTTCACACTCTGAGTTTAAATTGCGCCGAGGTCGATTGACATTTCATCCTCTCGGGGGTCGATAAAATAAGTACCAGTTGAACATTGAGGTTTGTTGTAATCGACATAATCCCTCCTTGAAATTACTAACCTTGGGCGAAAATTTGAAACCAGCATGTAATTCGGATCATTTTCTCTCCTGTATCTTCGGATATTTACGCTATATATTTCATATGTAACGTAAATAAATCCTAATTTATTTACGATACATATTAAACAAAAGCAGCTAAAATGCTTCGAGAACGATTCGCAATAACTATTCAACATTTACTGGTCTTCTTGAGCTATTACAGGAATGCTTTTCCCCAGGACAAAATTTGAAATTAACCCTCAACAAAAAATTAATAAATAAAAGGCATAATAAACTGAAACCGAAATGACGATGAAATAATCTGGGGCTGAGGACGAAATGACCGACAGCCAATTGTCCTAATATCATATTTACATGTCATATACTACCAACTTAGAAGAGGCAGGCTTGTGTTTATGATCTGCCCAGGCACTACATGCAAGTGGAATTTATAAGAGTAATGTAGAGCCTGAAATCTGCAGAGTAGGGTCCTTAAGAAACAACTGGCCTGACAGATATCAGCGGTCTGTTTGTAGATAATATGTGTAAAGACAGTAACGCAAATTATTATTTATACAAACAAATATGTGCACACACATACATATGTATAATATAATACAGGATATGTATATATATAAAACGTCCTGTTATTTGTATTGTGTACCATCTCTCCGTTTTTTTTCCCGTATGTATTCGCTGCTTTCTTCCAAGGAATCTAATGCTCTTTGCTTAGTTTTTCCTTGGGGCTGGCCAAAGATAATCTAGAACTCGACTGAGGAAAGAAAACTCCGAATGACCCATCCTTGCTTTTTTTGTATCGTCTGGATGTTCTGCGTTCTCGTCCCAATTTTTGTACTTTTATGTATAAAAAAATATAGCGGCGTACGTGCACTTTGGTCTTTCTTATATATATATATATATAT
>NC_068985.1:14397069-14397701 GCF_001194135.2 Octopus bimaculoides
AACCCACTAAGGGATAGTATCTATCCAGTATACTGCTGGGAGGGTACCCAATTATTGCTACACTAGTGCTATACTAGGTGCAATCAATGGGAGCGGGTAAAAGTGGAGGTTTTACCCAAAATTTGTGTAACAATTAGAAAATGGAGGATAATATGCTGAACCCAACTACTTGCGGACGGTGTATCCCGTTGAATTCATTAATTTAATTCATAGCAAAAGTGACAAAAGAGAGGAAGAAAAGAAAAAGAAAGAAAGAACCAAAGCACAGGTGTTTATGGCAGACTATGTTATTTTGCCAACATGGTTTACATATAGAAGTACAAAGTACATAAGGAATTAGAGGATAGTGTGTGTCTACACATACTGTGTATGCGTGTGTATGTCTACACACACATACACACGCACGCACAGGCATATACGTAAATAAATACATTTCAGACGATCTCATACACCGCAAAACTAACTGAAGCGAAAGAGCTTTACCACTGGCTTTGTGACCAGCTTCAAGTCTCCGAATGGAAAAGAAACTTGAATACATTCTACAGAAAACACATACTTATATATACTAAACACACACACACACACACACACACACACACACACACACACACACACACACACACACACACACA
>NC_068985.1:14398148-14402649 GCF_001194135.2 Octopus bimaculoides
GCATATTTACAAATTTGCTTTATCTTGCATATTGGAGGATTGAAAACATCACCGTGTCTTGCAGTTTCATCTTGGGCAGATATTCTCAGACTTTAGAATTTAAAGCTGGCGTAGGCAAAAGGCGTGGATGTAGAATTGAGAAGCTTGCTTGCTAACCACGAGATTTTGAGTTCAGTCCTACTCTACGGCACCTTGGGCAAGTATCTTCTGTTATAGCCCCGGCCCGACCAATGCCTTGTGAGTGGGTTTCGTAGATAGAAACCGAAAGAAGCCCATTGTGTGTCTGTGTGTGTGTTTGTTCCCCGCCACTGCTTGACAAATAGTGTTGGTTTGTTTACGATCCCGTAACTTAGCAATTCGACATAAGAGTCCGATAAAATAAATACCAGATTTAAAACAATAAGCACGGGATCGATTTGTCTGACTAAATCCTTCAAGACGGTGCCCTAGCATGGCCGCAGTCAAATGACTGGAACAAGTGAATGATAAAAGTTAAGAGGGTTCGAATAGATTTTTCGCAGCTAGTATTTTTATATGGGTGGATCTCTTTATACGGGTATGTGCTGGTGGGTTGGGCCTATTTAAAGTTGAGGACATAGGCATTGTGGCGTCCGAGAACTATAAAGTTACATAAAATTGTTAGTCGTTCGTATGATACTTGACTACATGTAGAGTAGCGTGGTAGTTTTAAAAAACAAACACACTTTGTTGTGTCTGGGGAGTCATTCTCTTTTCGTGCCTTATAATTTAACACACGCACCGGTAAAATTTCCACTCATTTACTTATTCATTTTGCAACCTTTTCAACGGTTGTTGACTCTGTCTGTTATTCAAGATGCGTTCTTTTTATTTGTTTATGCGCATGCGTTTAGGTCAGTGTGTGTGCGCGCATATACATGTATGTATGCATGTATGTATGTATGCATGCATGTATGTATGCACGTAGGTGTGTGTATGCATATATGTATGTGTGTGTACGTGCATGTATATATGTATTCTGCATATTCATGTGTTCGTGTGTTCGTGTTTGTGTGTTTTTATGTGTGTGTGTGTGTGTGCGTTTGCATGTGTGTCCGTGTGTGTACCTCTGTCTCCTTGTTGGTAATTCTATTATGAGTGTTTTTTTTATTTTTTGGTAAGGTTGATGTGGGCGAATTACGGTGTTATGTGTGCAAGCGCAGCCCTAGGTAAACGGTTAAGTAACAGCCCGAACTTATAAAAACAATGAGTCTCTATTTCAATTTAATTTATAGCTAATTTAATGTTAATTTATTACCACCAGAATTGACTTTAAATAGAGATTCATTCTCTGTATAAGTTAGGGTCGGTTATTTTTTTTATCGCGGAGGGGAGAGAGGTGGGAAAGTAATTTGGCTCCTTCAAAGAGACAGCGACACAGTTGACGTGTGCTGAAATAGTCAATTCACAGCCTACTTATTATTTTATTATCTTTTTTTTTTTATTCTTCATTTTATTCTTTAGTTTGTCTAATACGTTCTTACTTTCTTCCTTATAATCTAACCTTTAGTCAGAATAGAAATTTACAATCAAATTGACCCTTTTATTTTCATTTGCTTATTTTTTTATCTCTGTATATTGTATCGTGATTGCAATTGTATCTTGTCTGTCACAGGGGAGGCGCAATGGCCCGGTGGTTAGGGCAGCAGACTCGCGGTCATAGGATCGCAGTTTCGATTCCCAAACCGGGTGTTGTGAGTGTTTATTGAGCGAAAACACCTAAAGCTCCACGAGGCTCCGGCAGGATATGGTGGCGAACCCTGCTGTACTCTTTCACCACAACTTTCTCTCACTCTTACTTCCTGTTTCTGTTGCGCCCGTAATTCAAAGGGTCAGCCTTGTCACGCTGAATATCCCCGAGAACCACGTTAAGGATACACATGTCTGTGGAGTGCTCAGCCACTTGCACGTTAATTTCAGGAGCAGGCTGTTCCGTTGATCGGATCAACTGGAACCCTCGTCGACGACGTCGTTCTGCCAATGAAAAGCTGGGAATGAAACGTTACTCTGAGCATACATTATCAAACTGAGTGAAATGGTGAGAGGATATAACAAAAGAACTTATTTAAACAATTACCTGAGGAGGTACATTCTGCACCTTGGATGTAAAATAATGATTGCACAATATCTGACCTATGTACTGACGGTGTAAGATTGCGTCGAAACGACTGTAGTGATTTTAAATAAAGGATGTGGTTTATTCCATTTTCTTTCCTTTATCTGTTGATGTAAACGTTGCAGAAACTATTGAATTCTTCATGATATATCCAGTGGCGGGAGCATTTCAACTGAATGATGACATCAGATACTCAATAACTGAGGACGAGCTTTGCACGGCATTTTATAAGGCTTTTAATCGGATCTCAATTAACTCTGCACGCGTGCGCGCGTGTGTGTATTTGTGTTGTGTTTGTTCTCCACCACTGCGTGTCTCTCGTAACTTAGTGGTTCGGCAAAAGAATCCAAGAAAATAAATATCAAAGTTAAAAATAAGTTTTGGGATCGATTCAATCGAGTAAAATCCTTCCAGGTGGTGCCCCAACCTGAACGCAGTCCAATGACGAAACAGATAAAAGCAAAAGATAAAAATATATGTTTAATATATATTTCGGAACCGTTAATAGCTACCTACCTGCCTACATACACACATGCACACATGCACACATGCACACATACATTGAACATTAGTGCAAGTTAAAAAGTAGAGCAGCCACAAAGCAAAAGCACAACCGATCAGATATCGTTGTGTGAGACTACAAAAAAATATATATATGCTTTGCTGTGGAAATCAGCTGCCATCTGGACGCTAATATGGTCAGAAAAACACAGGAGAAAGAGGGCATCTATGGACCACAGATAAGGAGTTTGCAATTCCTCTACCCAGGATACACTTCCAGCTTCATACATATCATGTACCAACCCGTCTGTATCAAAGTATGGTTGAACTTTGGGTTCCTAAGGAGAGAACGCAACTACCATAGTCTATATGCTATAAATGATCAAGATACCTGGGACAATTACAATTTGCAAGACCTTAAGATTTAAAAGATGATAAATCAAAATGATTTTCTTCACAATCTTGCTTCCAAACACTTAACCTGTAAAAATTAACTCAGAATTAAAAAGAGAAAACATATTTGGGAATCTACAGCTATTCTATCCTGGTTACAAATTCAGGTTTGTAGCTGTAGTTTTGGGGGCACTGGGATATGTAATACTCTGCCTAAATACCGATCTTGAGAAATTAGGCTTCTCAAAACTAAAAAGGAGAAAGCTGATTCGAAGACTAGACATCCAAGCTATCATTGGAACTGTAAAAGTCTATAAACTTTTCCAGAAGTTTATCATTTAAGTATATATGAGCATGTCTAGATATACAGCTATATGCGTGAGAATACATACATAAATCAAAACATAGACCTGCATATGCATGCATGCATACATACATACATACATACATACATACATACATACATACATACATACATACATACAAACCGGCTCTTTCTCTACTGGCAAGGAATCTTGAGATATACTTGAATAACGACACATACACATACATACATACATACATACATACATACATACGTATGTATGTGCGTATATGCGTAACGAATTGTATAATAATAACCTTAGTGTGACAATATGCGATATCATTATATCATTGATAACCATATCATATCAAATTGACTGAGGCGGCAAGCAGCTGGCGGAAGGTGTTCAAAAAGTCTCTCCGCGGTATGAATTTTATTGCAAAATGAATATTTATAAGATGGTATAAGACTACAAAAGAATATATTAGACTTTACAATATATGTTTTCAAATACATCTTGGAGAGTCTGGTGCGGTATGGACTGTGTGGCTCATTAATGATTTGGGGGCGATTCTTGTACACAGAAACAAAGTCTGGCGGTGTTAAATCAGGTGATCTTGGTGGCCAAAGACCCTTCGAAATAATCCGTTCACCGAAAAACTCTTGAGGTAGCACCATGGTGATGCGCGTAGTATGTGCTGTAGCTCCATCTTGCTGAAAAATATGCATTATTAATTTCACTTTCAGTGAGTTGGCCTACAAATGGATAGACAATATTTGAGCAATATCTCTCGGTGTTGATGGTGTCTTCAAAAAATTTACTGCGGAGAGACTTTTTGAAAACCCTGTAGAATGCTAAGCGGCATTTTTTTCTGGTTTCACATTCTGAGTTCAAATTTCGCCGGGGTTGACTTTGCTTTTCACCCTTTCGGAATTGATAAAAAAAATACCAGTTAGGAACTTCCCCTTCCCCTCAAAAGTTTCGTACCTTGTGACTATTGTGAAAGGACAATATCAAATTAACTCGCTTGCAGTCATGTGAGGTCTTCACCTGAAGTAGAGTTTAATAACTTTCTGTCACGCAGAGATAAGTGTTCTATAATTATATTTTTAACGTATACAAACTAGCTCTAAGTCTAACTTGTTAAACTAAACTATTCAGTGCATGA
>NC_068985.1:14403544-14407694 GCF_001194135.2 Octopus bimaculoides
AATGGACTGGAGCAACGTGAAATAAAGTGCTTTGCTCAAGGACACAACGCGTCGCGGGGAATTGAACTCACGACTTTACGATCGTAAGCCAAATGCCCTAACCACTAAGCCACGCGCCTTCACATGTGTGTGTGTGTGTGTGTGTGTGTGTGTGTGTGTGTGTGTATTTGTGTATCTGTGTTTGTCCCCTCAACGTCATCTGACAACGGATGTTGGGTGTACTTACATCCCCGTAACCCTACTGGTTCGGCAAAAGAAACCAAAACAATAAGTGCTAGGCTTACAAAGAATAAGTCCCGGGGGTCGATTTGTTCGACTAACAGGCGGTGCTCCAGCATGGCCGCAATGAGATAGGATCATAGAATCCTTTTGAAATTCAAATATTGTGCTGTTGATTTCTTTCTTTTCCATTTGTGAAAGCACTTGGAAGTTCTACTCTGTTCTTTCTAATTGTTCCAACTGAAGTAGTTTTCTTGCTAAGCAGCTTTCGAGCCAATTCTAGACTTGTAAAAAAAATTATCACAAGTTATATTGCGACCAGTATTTTCAAGTTCATTTACTAGGTCTTCAACAACTCTTGGACCTTGATTTGTCTCTCTCTCCCTTTTACTGGGTCTTTTCCAGTGTAGATTTGCATTTTCCAGGCTAAAGAGGTATCACTGTCGCATATTGCCCAAGTTTTGATTCCATATTTCCTTGGTTTTGAAGGAATATATACCCGGAATGGGAAGCGCCCTCTGAATGAAACTAATTGTTCATCAACTGTCATGCATGGACTTGGAACATATCTATCTTGCAAATTCTGATTCCACATTTCAAATACTTCTCTTATGGGCTCCAATTTATCATCACTTCGCTTTTATCTTCTTGTACTAGCATCATCAAACGCAATACTTGTAAAATCTGTTGAAATCTTCCCCGGCTCATAATTTTGTTGAATATTGGGCGGCCATCTTTTTGACTCCATAACTGTGTAGCATTTTCATGTTTAGACTTATAAACACATAGAATAATCAATCCAATAAATTTGTTTAGTTCAGAGTGATCAATTTCCTTCCATTTATCTTTGTGAACAACCTGACCTTCAAGAATTACTTCAAGAAGATTCTGGCACATAAAGATAGTAAAACATGTTTCAATGCTATCGCAAGACCTTTTAGCTACACAGGATGGTCCACATTCTTGGCACACAATATTGCAAGATGAAGTTCCTACTGTTGCTTGAGTAAGAGGATTAGAATGCTAAACTTCTTGTCTGTCTCTGGAAACATATTGCTCATTCGTAATCTGGTGGTTACAGATAATTGTTTTTGAGTATCTTCATCATCTGATGACGCAGAACCTAAACTGTCCAGCACACAATCACTTTCACCATCATCTTCAGAGCAATAGAAGGAATCACTACTATCTTCTTCTCATTCTTTATTTAATTTCAATAACCTTTGCGATATTTGGTTTTCACTCAAGTTTTCACGTCTAGGCATATTGGAAAGCACAACTGAACAATATGAAACTTGATAGCAGACCAAAGGCAGATATTGCGCTTTCACATATTTATATTCTCCTGAAAGACGATGCAATATATTGTAAGAATTGCATAGAAATATTGCACCACCCTATAACCTAGCAGATTGAAGGTGATGCAATACCACACAAATTTACAGGAGTATTTTCATAATTTTTCCTATTTTATCTAAAATTCAGCAAATATTGAACACAATTTTATTTATTTTATATCTGAGAAATATCTAGGAAAATAATATTTGATACTGCTTTTATTCTGTTTAGAATGACAAGAGTATTGTCTGAATTTAATTCGAGAGTGCAATGGACCATTACAGTAATTAATATATCAAGTGAAATTTTCTAGCTTTTATAAACATATGGAAAATTTTCCCATTTGACAAATAAAAGAGAGTCAAGAAAAAATAAGAGTCACGAGATTCCGAAGTTGTCTGGAAGCCGTGGTTGAAACCAATGGCGATTTTAATGAATAAGTTTAGTCCTTCATATTTCAAGATATTTTTTATGTAATTTTGGTAAATATATCTGTTAAAATAAGATGTCAGTGCTATTTTCATTTTTGCATAATTTAGACAACAATTTATTCAACACACCTAGTATGTATGTATGTATGTATGTATGTATGTATGTATGTATGTATGTATGTATGCATGTATGTATGTATGTATGTATGTATGTATGTATGTATTTAGAGAGCTAGAGCTAGCTAGCTAGCTAGCTAGATAGATAGATAGATAGATAGAGCCACTTTATTCTGGTGTAAGTCACATATTTTGTACCCAATAATCAAAATCAGGCGAGGTGGACGATTTAGACTAAGACATTTTGTGCCAGAAAATTTGATCTTTTTTCTCAACTTGGCGCTGTTATAAAAGCCGAATCATAATAGTGTACTTTTGTGTGGGTGCAGACATCTTGAATAAATTACCATACTTTTCAATGAGGAAAAAGTAAGGTATTATTCTCCGTCTGATCTTTTGAGCTTGCCAACTGTAAACATGTTACAGAAGAGTTCAGAAGCTAGATTGATACAATGAATTGTAATTGCTCAATTAAACAAAGGATATTTGACAAAAAGAACAACAACAAAAAAAAAAAGAAAAGAAAACGGTGGCAAGAGGGGCAAAATTTGAAAGAAACAGTTTGGATTTCATATATATTAAAGAATTTATAAGGGTGGAGATTGTATGTTGGAGATAACTGACGATCACAGTGGTGAGAAGGACTTCAGGCAACATGTTAATATACCTGAGGGAACGAAATTTGCTTAGGGGATGCAAACCCAAGTTCCATCCCGGATGGTCAAAGCATTTTCATTGCATCAACGACCCACGCCCCGCCAAAAAAAAAAAAAAGACAAAAATAGGAGTGTGTTTGCACCCATGCAATCCTGAAGACCAACATGGAGGCAAAGTGGGTCAACTTGACATCCGCAATTTATCCAAGCATCCGAAGAATACAGCACTCAGACAAATAGAGGAGTACGTCTTCATAAATGAAACATTCCCAGTACTAAATAGGACATATACGTAGAAGGTAGTCATACCCCAATACCCACAGTTTATGCATACGCAAGTAGAGTTGTTAGTAGGTTGTTATGTAGACGTATATATATATATATATATATATATATATATATATATCTTTATTGCCCACAGGGGACTAAACACAGAAGGGACAAACAAGGACAGACAAAGGGATTAAGTAGATTACACCGACCACAGTGCGTAACTGGTACTTATTTAATCGACCCCGAAAGGATGAAAGCCAAAGTCGACCTCGGCGGAGTTTGAATTCAGAACGTAACAGTAGACGAAATACCTCTAAGTATTTCACCAGCGTGCTAACGATTCTGCCAGCTCGCCGCCATATATATACATACATACATGCATACATACATACATACATACATACATACATACATACATACATACATACATACACACATACACATGCACATTGAGGCACACACATACGCACAGACAAACAGACAAAAAGAACGCAGCTCTGATAACGGACAGAGTCAACAACTATTGAAAAATTTGCAAGACGCAACGAAAATTCTTGAAAAGATATATAAATGAGTGGAAATCAAACCGGTGAGTGTGTTAAATAATAAGGCACTAAAAGAGAATGACTCTCCCCAGACACAGATTTGTGCACAATATTTACCATTGTGCTTCGTAATGACAATACAAATACTGCATGCAAATGTAGATAAACTTTAAATTGTTCTAGTTAAAGAACTATTGGAATTTGTGATCGTTCAAGAAATATTAAAAAGATAAGTAATTTTTAAAGGTATATAACTTTTAATGTATTAATTGATTTATACTTTATATTCTATATTTTATAAATAATTATTTACCCTGTGTATTTACAAACTCTTTGATTTAAGGTTTTCTTCGATTTTATAATAATATGATTTTATACCGATATTTGTTCATTGCAGGCTACCGGTCATTGTAAAGACCGTTAGTTGAAATGACCAATGAAGCAAAACCATTTTCAAATGTGTTTCCATTAAACTTACTGTACATGCTAGTATATATATATATATATACTCATACCAGAGTTTTGCAACACTGGTATTTACATGACTCATATATGAGAGGATTAAACTATT
>NC_068985.1:14407822-14410592 GCF_001194135.2 Octopus bimaculoides
GTGACAGACCATGTCTGTCCTTGGCTGGCCTCAAATCTCACCTGCGAACTCATGGAAAACAAACTTCAACCAGCTATTCTGATTATATGTCTGTGCACACGTTTGAATGTTGTGTGTGCCAGAGGGTTTGCAAATTCAATGGGGGTCTTAAAAGACATGTTAGGATCCACAGTGAGCAGAACTTACTTGCAGGTATTGGTAGTGCAAATCAGAGGTGCAATCTGTGTGGGTGTTTTTTTCAAAACACTGTCTGGTTTAAAAAGTCACATTAGACGCCATGAACGGGCTAAGGTGTAGGTGCAGGAGGTGGTCAAACTCTGTGAAATTGTAGACAACCACCATATATATATATATATACTCATACCAGAGTTTTGCAACACTGGTATTTACATGACTCATATATGAGAGGATTAAACTATTAAAACTGAATATGTGAAGTATACTATGATACTTAACAAAGTCTCGTTGGCGTGCATTTAATGTTTTCCTGACGTCGATTGCATTTTTTTAGTGCTTTGTGACACAACTCTGCGATGCTTTGAACAAAGCACTTACTCGTTGGTTGGTAATTTTCCAAATATGCTTCATGATGCTGATCTGACAGACAAAAAAAAAAAAAGAACATAAAATTGTGCAGTACAACATTAAGAACAACTTCATGAAATTAAAGAGTTTGCAATTACAATCGGAATGTATGTAATAATTCAGGAAACATTCTTTCAACTTGAACACTGAACATTCAACATTTCAAGTGATACTCGTATTAGACAAAATAGACTCTCTTCACAGCGCTGACAGCCTTATCAAATATATAAGTGTGTATGTATTATATGTTGATATCGCAAATGATATTCGTAAAACAACACGAAAGAACACAACAGAACAAACATACTTAAAAACATACCCAAAAAGAAACATCCAGAAATCTGAAGAACATTAACAGAATAATTACATATGTTGAGACATACGGTGAGGTGTTGGGTGTATGAGATCCTCTTCTAGCAATTGTGTTTTAACAGGACAATAAAAATCACGAGCAACATTGTTGGGGATGTTTCAACGTACTCAACATGTGAATTTGAAATTGTACCGATGAGAAAACCAAAATGATAATATAGCAGCATCACAATAAAATCCATATACATCCCAGTGAACCACAACAATATACCTACCCACGCTAACTCCAGTAACTCTTGCCCTGGAACAATAACTACCTACTAATAATCGTAGCAACGCGCACGTCCATGATGAAAGCATAAAGACTTTTATAAAATTAAAAGAAAGAAAGCATATTGAAACGGTTTCGATGAAAAAACTCAATGAAGCTTTCCAGAACTCAGTAGCAGCGCGAGTATCAACGTAAACACTATATTGGTTTCAAATTCTGGCACAAGGTCAGCGATTTTTTTGTCGATGATGATGATGTTTTTGTTGCTAGACGGCGAGCTGGCGGAATCATTAACACTCTGGGAAGGATGCAAAGCGGCATTTCGTCCGTGTTTACGTTTTGAGTTCAAATTCCACTGAGGTCAACTTTGCTTTTCATCCTTTCGAAACCGATAAAATAAATACCAGTTGAACTCTGGGGGTAGTAGATTCGATGTAATCGACTTAGCCTCTCCCCTGAAATTGCTGGCATTGGGCTAAATTTCCAAAATCAATATAAATATGTCACACATAGACAAGAAAGAGAATAATACACAGCTCCTCTACAACATTTACGACACACAAGGCGGTGAGCTGGCCGGAACGTTAGCACACCGGACGAAATGCTTAGCGGTATTTCGTCTGGCTTTACGTTTTGAGTTCAAATTCCGCCGAGATTGACTTTGCCTTTCATCCTTTCTGGGTTGATAAATTAAGTACCAGTTGCGTACTGAGGTCGATCTAATCGACTGGCTCCCTCCCTCCAAAATTTCGGGCCTTGTTCCTAGAGTAGAAAAGAATATTTTAAGGTGGCGAGCTGGCAGAAACGTCAGCTCACCGGGCGAAATGCTTAGCGGTATTTCGTCTGTCTTACACATACTTCATTCGATAATTCCTACATGTTGAATAAACATGTACAATTGTGTGATTCCTATTAGCAAATGAAATATGTGTAACGGTGAATAATAATGTCAAAAGATTTTCCAGATTCCTAATTTGTTTATCCATCCATCCATCCATACATACATACATACATACATACATACATGCAGACATACACATACACACACACATACATACATACATACTTACATACATACATACATACACACACATACACACACATACATACATACATATACACATACAAACACATACACACACATATATACATACATACTTGCATACATACACACACATACACACATACATACACACTTATATATATACATACATACGTACATACATACATACATACATACATACATACATACATACATACATACATACAAACATTAAAGTCTGTCATACCGGCCATGATGAAATACTACAAAGTATAGAAAATATGAAATACCACAAGGAATATAAATAAAACATAAAAAACAGACAGTGTTGGAACTCTTTTAAACAAAATAATATATTCCTCTATACACAATCATACAAAAAAACCCCCCTTTTTTGTATTTATTTTTGTATTTATTTTTGTATTTATTTTTACATACATATATACATAGATACTTACATACATACATGGTGGTTGTCTACTCCTTAAACAGAGTTTGACCACCTCCTGCACCTACACCTTAGCCCTTTCATGGCGTCTGATGTGGCTTTTTAAACCAGA
>NC_068985.1:14410602-14413640 GCF_001194135.2 Octopus bimaculoides
TTTCATGGCGTCTGATGTGGCTTTTTAAACCAGACAGTGATTTGAAAAAACACCCACACAGATTGCACCTCTGATTTGCACTACCAATACCTGCAAGTAAGTTCTGCACACTGTGGATCCTAACATGTCTTTTAAAACCCCCATTGGATTTGCAAACCGATAAAATAAATACCAGTTGAACTCTGGGGGTAGTAGGTTCGATGTAATCGACTTAGCCTCTCCCCTGAAATTGCTGGCATTGGGCTAAATTTCCAAAATCAATATAAATATGTCACACATACATACATACATACATACATACATACATACATACCTGTGGTTGATGTTGAAATTCCAATGAAAGAGTATTGGATCTCGGCTAGAAACGGCTCTCTATTGACAAGAAATCTCGAAATAAACTGAATAATGACATACATAAAATCGTCTATAAACAGACAGCTAAGCACACCCCAAACACCACAAAACACAAATACTAATCATAAAAAATGCAGAATGTGTCGCTATCAGCCCAATTTGGATAAAATAGACTACAGTAATCCGTTGCCATATCGCGGTTCACCTATCCCAGTTTATTATTTAAGCTTACGTCGATTCCTCCGTGATGTTTTTTTGCATTTGTAATAAAATAAATATAGACAAATGATAAAAATAATTTTTAAAAATATACATTACTGTTTCTACTTCGCGGATTTTCACCTATTACGGAGTGGGAAACGTAACACACTCGATAGTCGAGGGATTACTGTACATATAAGCACATAAATAGCTACAACGTTAGTAAATAGCTACAATGTTAGTAAATAGCTACAATGTTAGTAAATAGCTACAATGTTAGTAAACTTATTATATGCTTGAGTAATATCTTAAGCACTAAAAAAAATCTACTAGACCGTCTTAACACGGTTGCGCATAGAACAACAAAAGATATATCTATTTTTATATTTCTATTCTCCCGTTTTTAATAAGCTGTCAACGAACGTGCGACTGATATGACTGGTGAAGTATATTAAAAGATTTGAAGCAAGAAGAGAAAAGTTGTGCTCATCCAAGCCCTTCTCATACATACAAATTGTTGACACTCCGTCGGTTACGACGACGAGGGTTCCAGTTGATCCGATCAACGGAACAGTCTGCTCGTGAAATTAACGTGCAAGTGGCTGAGCACTCCACAGACACGTGTACCCTTAACGTAGTTCTCGGGGGAAATTCAGCGTGACACAGAGTGTGACAAGGCTGGCCCTTTGAAATACAGGTACAACAGAAACAGGAAGTAAGAGTGAGAGAAAGTTGTGGTGAAAGAGTACAGCAGGGTTCGCCACCATCCCCTGCCGGAGCCTCGTGGATCTTTAGTTGTTTACGCTCAATAAACACTGACAACGCCCGGTCTGAGAATCAAAACCGCGATCCTATGACCGCGAGTCCGTTGCCCTAACCACCGGGCCATTGCGCCTCCACTATACATACAAGCACACACAGCCATAAGCACTAGCAGACACACTAACAAACACACAAACACATACATAAGCACACGCATGTACGCACACATACGTGTTTCCACACCCGTATGCTCACATTCACACACAAAAATGCATTAAAAAAAACCAAATAAACGTTCACAACCTCATTGAAATGTGAGGAACTCCAGCATGACCGTAGCAGCATGGCTTAAACGCAACATATAAAATAATAAAAGGATACAATTTTGAACCCCTGTGTAAAGTTGATAGCCTGTATTCACCATAGATTTTATCATTTCGAGAGCAATCAAACTAAATGAAACTGATAAGCTTCTAATCTTCTCTGACCTCATCGGTCAGAGAAAATCTATCTTCTGTATAGAAAAAACATTACCAGATCACAATCAGGAACATTACTGGTTTATTGTTAATTGCTGTGTATACAAACTTGATCTCATTTAAACTGCCCAGACTAATTTCTCTAATGAAGGATATAAGTGAAGTAGAAACTAGTCTAGTTGACACTGTAATTTGTCTGTTTTTCGCAGTGTGGTTAAAATTTCACGTATAAAATGGTGCTTTAGTAAGTAAAGTAAAGACCCTCTTCTATAATGAATGACCATTGGATTGCACTTAGAAAGTTCCCCTCTGAGGTAAAAGTTAGGGCAAGGTTGTTTATGGAAGACCAGCAGTCACCCATACATACCTGCATCACTTCTCCACATCACTAATGTCATCCAAGGGAAAAGCAAAGGCCGTTACAGCTTGGCACCATTTTTTCTATTCTAGGTACAAGGCCCGAAATTTTGGAGGAAGGGGCCAGTCGATTAGATCGACCCCAGTACGCAACTGGTACTTAATTTATCGACCCCGAAAGGATGAAAGACAAAGTCGACCTCGGTGAAATTTGAACTCAGAACGTAAAGGCAGACGAAATACCGCTAAGCATTTCGCCCGGCGTGCTAACGTGTCTGCCAGCAACGTCGCAACTCATTTCTACAGACAAGTGTACTGGAGCAACGTGAGATAAAATATCTTGCTCAAGAACGGAACGCACAGCCCGGTCCGGGAATCTAATCTAATCTAATCTAATCTATCTATCTATCTATCTATCTATCTATCTACCTATCTATCTATCTATCTATCTATCTAAATACACTGTATTTATATGAAGAAAAAAATATATATATGTATGTATGTGTGTGTGTATATATACTCTCTCTTTTTTACTCTTTTACTCTTTTACTTGTTTCAGTCATTTGACTGCGGCCATGCTGGAGCACCGCCTTTAGTCGAGCAAATCGACCCCAGGACTTATTCTGTGGATGCCTAGTACTTATCCTATCGGTCTCTTTTGCCGAACCGCTAAGTTACGGGGACGTAAACACACCAGCATCGGTTGTCAAGCGATGTTGGGGGAACAAACACAGACACACAAACAAACACACACACACACACACACACACATACACATATATACATATATACGACGGGCTTCTTTCAGTTTCAGTCAACCAAATCCACTCACAAGGCTTTGGTCGGCCCGAGGCAATAGTAGAAGACACTTGCCCAAGGTGCCAC
>NC_068985.1:14414254-14414936 GCF_001194135.2 Octopus bimaculoides
TATATATATATATATTTGTGTGTGTGAGAGAGAGAGGGGGAGGAGAGAGAAAGAGAACGAAGCAAACATATTAAATACGATACCAATCCCTTTTGAAATCTCCAAAGAGAGACAAATCCACGGATGCAACTCAAAACATATGGGTGTTACTAATCGGTTTACAGTACCACAGCTCACTAATCTTGCAGTTACTTCCTCAAATTAAGTATATAAACTTGTTTCTTGGTCTTTTTTTTAATATATATATATATAACTAACCAGGTTATTTTAGACTCCAAAAACACCTCATCATAGCATCGGATAAACAATTTCATGTTCTTCGCAACGAAGATAAACGCTCGAGTTTGTGAAGAAATTAAATGATTTAATATAAGACTATTTGTGTAAAAAAAAATTTAAGCGATATAATTATTTATACAACAAAGCAGTAAATTACAGTCGAAAGCAAATAAACGCAATGCCGTACCAGGTGTAGCGTTTCTATAAGTTTGGCAGATTACTAACATACTGACTGCACCAGTCTTTCTGAAGATGTATTTATTTTGATTTTTGAAATGAAGATTCCAATCTCCCGAAGGATACATATACGCATGTACACACGCACGCACTCACACACAAGCACACACACACACACACACACACACACACACACACACACACACACACACACACACACACACAC
>NC_068985.1:14414946-14419460 GCF_001194135.2 Octopus bimaculoides
GTGTGTGTGCATTTGTGTAAGCGTTAATTACACCTATCTATCTATCTATCTATCTATCTATCTATCTATCTATCTGCCTGTCTGTCTATCTATCTATCTATCTAGATAGATAGATAGATAGATAGATACATGCATATATACATACATACATAAATACATACATAATTATATTGTACTAGGTTTAATACATTTACATATGTGGAAGCATAATGGCCCAGTGGTTAGAGCAGCGGCCTCGAGGTCGGAGGATCGCGGTTTCGATTTTCAGACCTGGCGTTGTGTGTGTTTATTGAGCGAAAACACCTAAATCTTCACGAGGATCCGGCAGCGGGTGGCGGCGACCCCTGTTGTTCTCTTTCGCCCAACTCTCTCTCACTTTTTCTTCCTGTTTCTTGAGTAACGCTGAGATGGACTGGCGTCCCGTCCATCTGGAGGGAACACATACGCCATAGAAACCGGGAAACCGGGCCCATGAGCCTGGCTAGGCTTTAAAAGGGTGCATAAATAATAAAAATAACATTTATATATATATGTCCTTTTGTACATTTTTTAACCACATGTCTGTGTGTGTATGCGTTCGTTTGCATATATGTTTGTATGAATGTATTTACAAAGCCAAGCCACCATTGATCTCGTAGCCTCGGTCTCCAGGCGTTCCCTCCCGATAACATGGAAAACCTTTTGAAAAACTCTCTCTTTCAAACTTCCCACTCCAAAATTTAACAACTAGTTTCCTAAAGATTATTTTCATTTAATTTTGGCATTGAAATCGCTTGAAAAAACATAATAATCCTTTATATTATAAGTACAAGGCCTGAACTTTGGAGGGAGTGAGCTAATCGATTTTATCGACCCCAGTACTGTCTACGCACATCACGTACATACGTGTATGTGCATACACACGTATGTATATATATTATATTTACCACGGATTGTCTGAAGCTTACTACGTTCCTACACCTAGATCTTCGGATCTTGCAATTACATATGAAAAGATGAAAGTGAAAGTAAATCTCGGCGGACTCACAACACAGAACCTAAAGACAGACGAACTGATGCTAAGCATTTCGTTCAGCGTTCTAAGGATTCTGCCAGCTCATCGCTTTCTTGGAAAGGCGTAATAATAGCCAGATAAATGTTCGGTGTTGGCGGAAAAAACAAAAACAAAAACTGACTCTGACTAATGAGGAAATGATTCAGATAGACGCAGGGGGCGATTTGTGTATGCGGGAAGAAATTATAATTAATTAAATGATTGCTAGGTAGAAAGAACTTTGAGCAAAGAACAAAGGAAGCCATGAGATGAAAACATTATAAGGAATCTAAGCCGAGGTAGACTTTGCCTTCCATCCTTTCGGGGTCAATAAATTATGCACCAATTGCGTACTGGAGTCGATCTAATCGACTGCCCCCCCCCCCACAAAAAAAAATTCGGGCCTTGTGCCTAGAGTAGAAATGAATATTTTAAGGCGGCGAGCTGGCAGAATCGTTAGCACGCCGGGCGAAATGCTTAGCGGTATTTCGTCTGCCGTTACGTTCTGAGTTCAAATTCCGCCGAGGTCGACTTTGCCTTTCATCCTTTCGGGGTCGATAAATTAAGTACCAGTTACGCACTGGGGTCGATGTAATCGACTTAATCCGTTCGTCTGTTCTTGTTTGTTCCCTCTATGTTTAGCCCCTTGTGGGCAATAACGAAATAGGTATTTCGTCTGTCTTTATGTTCTGAGCTCAAATTCTGCCGAGTTCGACTTCACCTTTCATCCTTTCGGGGTCGGTAAAAACTTACCAGTTGCGTACTGGGATCGATCTAATCGACTGGCCTCCTCTCCAAAAATTTTGTGTCTCGTGCCAAGAGTAGAAAAGAATATAAGGAATTTAAGCACATACAAGGTTTTATACAGGGGAAGGCGGTGGCTCTTAGTTGCGTAAGATCAAAATAATGTATTTATTCTTTTGCTTAGTATTAGAGCGGGAAAGATGATTGAAGGATTGATATAAAATTTCCCTGCAAGACAATGGTTACATTATTTTGATTTATTTATTTCTAAACACTTGTGTTTTGCCTGCTGTTGTTCATATAATAACGATGTTCTTACTTTTTGCTTTTGATTTTTGCGTAATACTTTTGCTTTCTGATGCTTTATGACAATGGATATTTTGTATTTTTGTAATGTTTGTTTATTTCTTTATCTTTTATTTCCTTTGTGCTGAACAGCTGGTGTAAATTGTGGCCTTTAGAGAAATATTTGTTCAACAGGAAGTGACGAATGCTTTGCAAAACTGGTGCATAAACAATGTTGTATTGTAGGTTATACAATAACATAAACTTCCCAGAATTTTCAGACAGTGGTTAGTTGATGGTAAACCTCAAATTTGTCCAGATATTGGCTTCGTGTCAGTGTCTTACTTCAGCATTGCGCAATCCTAATAATTATGGCTTTATTGTGGAACAAAGCATATATTCTTTACTCTTTTACTCTTGTACTATTTTACTCTTGTACTCTTGTACTCTTTTACTCTTGTACTCTTGTACTCTTTTACTTGTTTCAGTCATTTGACTGCGGCCCTGCTGGAGCACTGCCTTTAGTCGAGCAAATCGACTCCAGGACTTATTTATTTATAAGCCTAGTACTTATTCTATCGGTCTCTTTCGCCGAACCGCTAGGTTACGGGGACGTAAACACACCAGCATCAGTTGTCAAGCGATGTTGGGTGGGGACAAACTTAGACACACAAACACACATACATATATATATATAGATAAATACGACGGGCTTCTTTCAGTTTCCGTCTACCAAATCCACTCACAAGGCTTTGGTCGGCCCGAGGTTATAGTAGAAGACACTTGTCAAAGGTGCCACGCAGTGGGACTGAACCCAGAACCATGTAGGTAGGAAGCAAGCTTTTTACCAAACTTAACAGTTTGTATAATAGGGAAAGAAAACACAATATTCCATCCAAGAATATCTTTTATCGTTTACTTATTTCAGTCATTAGACTGCGGCTATGCTGCGGCACCAACTTCAGGAATTTTAGTAGAACAAATCGACCCCAGTATTTATCCCCTTTTTAAAGCCTGGTACTTTTTCTATCGTTCTCTTTTGCCGTACCGCTAAATTACAGGGACGTAGACACACCAACACTGGTTGTCAAGCGGTGGTGGAGCACAAACAGAGAAGCAAAGACACACACACACATAGATATATACACATATATATGATGGGTTTCTTTCAGTTTCCGTCTATTAAATTCACTCATAAGGCTTTGATCTGTCCGAAGCTATAGTAGAAGACACTTGCCCAAGGTGCTACGTAGGGAGACTGAACCCGTGATTATGTGGTCGGGAAGCAAAATTCTTATTACGCAGCCACGCTTGCGCCAGAAATACTTATTAAAAATATGGAAAAAAACAACATTTAGACTATTATTTGAAGATAAATTTTACTCAAATTAGCCATCCTCAGCTTCCACCACGGATACGAAACCGGGTGCATGCTCTCCTCTCTGTGTCCGTAGGAAAACCTTTGGACACCTCCTTGATTTTGGCCACCAGCTTTGCCTTAATGTTGCAGGCAGAACGGTTGGTGTCTTTCCCGAAACTGGCGCTGGTGAAGTCGTAACAATTCTCCGACAATCACTTCTGAATCTTTCCTGTGGTATGGCAAGGTGCCGAATCCTGGGGCCATACATACAGCTTTCTATTAGTAACCCTCTCTAGCCAGGATTCGATCACAATCTCCAGCAGCTCCACAAAGCCGTCTGAATTGTGCCTAGACCTGACACGGTTTTCTTAACAAATGAGGGGCACCATGGCATTACCCTCACGGAAGATACACCCAAAGACCCTCACAGTTTGTGGGTACTTGGTTTTCATGGGTCCATGGCACGTCTTACGCCTTTATAGTGTTCACAGAGCATTCAGTAGCAATTACGATGTCGGCTTTTTGATACCCGGCGCGAATCAACGTGCTACAAATAATTATTTTCCGATATTCAGATGGTTTTTAATCCTCCATGTCAGGTAAGTTTTTCTCAACAACTGCTACAACATTTGTGCTCATCAACGCCATTGCGTATTTACCAATACATCACACTGTTTCTGACAAAAAGAAGGTATATAAAATAGTTAAATTTAGACCGAACGCACAACATATACATGAATATATACATACATACAAACTTGTATACATACATACTTGCATACATACATACTCGCATATACAAAATCACACGTCTCTCATATATACTCACACGCGCGCACATACGTGCACACACACTCACACACACACACATATACACACACACATACACACACATACATATACATATATGTGTGTGTGTATGTATGTATGTATGTAATATATATGTTTGTATATTTATGGCGTGCAGAATATTATGAAAACAAATTAGTAGTGAGTAAAGTTAGATAAATATATATATACACACACATATATATACATGTATATATATATATATATATATATATATATATATATATATATATATATATATAT
>NC_068985.1:14420069-14422164 GCF_001194135.2 Octopus bimaculoides
GTGTGTGTGTGTGTGTGTGTGTGTGTGTGTGCGTGTGTGTGTGTGCGTGTGTATATACACAGATATTTGTGTGTGTAGGCGTGTGTGTGTGTGCGTGTGTATATACACAGATATTTGTGTGTGTAGGCGTGTGTGTGTGTGCGTGTGTGTATGTATACTTGTGTGCGTATGTGCGTATGCATGAACAAAAAGAAAAGAAAACAGAGCTGCAGCATGCTAAGATAGATGCACACATAGTAACGCATGTGTACATATTTACACAAACACACAGAGACGCATGTTTTCACACATGAAACTACACAAATTCACAAACACAGACAAAGGCTTATAAACATGCATACGTTTAGACACACAGAGACATCGACAAAAGACAATTTGTTAAAGATGAAAAAATAAAAACAGAAGTAGAGATTGGAATTAAAATGAAATAAAACATTCCGAAATCTATAGAAATAGAAAAGGAGTGAGAAATTTTGTAAGAAAATAATCGGCTATTCTGAATTACATAGAGACAGTTCTAGAACACAATATTTCACTTAGTATAAATTCACACAACTTGAATGAATAAATAAATCGTATACATGCAAATAACTGAGGTATATAAATATATATTGTATTGAGTCAAATGTCTGGCAATATCTTAGTGACTTATTTGCTTTATTCGTCATGTTACAGCAAAAGCGGTCTAAGCATTCAAAGAAGAGGTCATCGAGTGACACCTTTCGTCCAGTTCTTTGATCCGACATTGATACCCGTACTTGTCATTCCAGGTGAAAACTGCTTCACTGAAGTTTCCACCTCATCTCAATTGATGAAGTGTTGTGAGTGTAGGAAGTGAGCCAAGTAATTGTCCGCGGGAAGTAGATCCGGATTATATGCTGGGTATGGCATCAGTTCATAGATTTTTGTTCGTAGATTTTTGCGATGGGTCAAACGAAGGAACAGCGTGCTTCCGTGAAATTCAGTTTTCTGCTGGGGAAAACGGCAGCCCAAACAGTTTTGATGCTTGAAACAACTTACAAAGACGCTGCCATGGGCAAAACACAAGTTCACAAGTGATTTTGACGCTTTAAGAATTGTTATTTATCACTTGAAGACCAACCTTGTTCAGGACGACCGTCGACCTCCCGAACGAATGAAAGCATTGTGGAAATTCATGGATTAATCTTAGAGGACCGTCACCGAACAACTGACAAGCTGGAGCTCCTGCCATCGATTTGCAAATGAAAAGAGTTGCAGCAAAATTTGTGCCTCGCTTTCTCACTGAAGATCAAAAGCAGTGACTACTGAATGAATATCGTGAACTAAAAGAACAGTTGAAAGTCGATCCGGACTTTTTCCGACGTTCATCGGTGGTGATGAAAGCTGGTGCTACGGAACTTGTAGATGTAGAAGAGATGAAGAAGAAAACGACGGAGGCGTTAAAAGGTATCACTCCGCAGGAGTTCCAGCAGTGCTTCGAACAGTGGAAAACGCATCTGGACCGATGCATTGTTTCAAATAAAGAATACTTTGAAGGCGATAAAAATGAAGACATGTAAAACTTAGTGAATAAAATAACATTGCAAAATTCCGGTTTCTTTGGGGTACTCTCTCGTATGTCTTGATCTAGTTTGTCCTGTTTGTCCGAAAGGATTTACATGTATGCATACACAGTAATACTTCTCAGTTTTACGTTGGAAGTTATTACTGTATTTTAAAAATCTAACTGTAATAGTTATCTCAAGAATTTACGCTCAAACTTTTCGATTTCGTTCATCTTCGGTTTCGTTTCGATTTCGTTCATCTTTTAGTGCAGCTACATCACTGTTCTTGCAAAGATTTCCCTTGCGAAGCATCCTTTTGATGTTTTCTATTTTACTGAATAGCTGCGTCATATAGACTTTGTTCAGTAGTTATAAAGCTATTGTTCATAGGCCTACGGAAGTGTGTGTAAAATTCATATTCAAATTCTTCCACTACATGCTTAGAGACCGCTGGACACTTGACAGCGATATTTAGGTGGTAATGTGTTTGTAAGTACGCACACACATACACACGAACACAAATGAATAGATACATACATACGTATGATATATATATATATATATATATA
>NC_068985.1:14422566-14424415 GCF_001194135.2 Octopus bimaculoides
CCAGTAACGTATTTTTCTGCAATGTATGGATAATTTATCCTGATCACACTATTTATAGCATTATCACGCGTTTGAGAAATAAATTTATTTCTGTATCTCTGATAATAATAATGATAATAAATATGATAGTTTAAAAGTTTTGAATTGAGTTTTTAAAGCATCTTGCGATCGTTTCGCAGAAGTGCTGTCCCTATAATGGAATCCTATATTGATAAGCATTTATAGACAGCTCTTCTGCTCTTCAGAGATATAAACTTTGAATTTTGTATAATTTATCGAATGGTAGTTTTTTAAGAATATGAAGTAATATGATAAAATGGTTTTTGTTTGAAATATAAATTAAAGATTAAAAATTACTGCTTTTGATTTTGGTAAGTACACTTTAGTATGAGAGTCCTTAATCCATATATTCTTCCTTGGTTTGTCTTCTGTAATAATCCATAATAGTTATGTGTAAAATCCATTATATTATCCTGTATTCCAAATATAGTTCAAATATTGATAAATGCTTATCAATATAGGATTCCATTTTAGGGACAGCACTTCTGCGAAACTATCGTAAGATGCTTTAAAACTCAATTCATTTATAAGGCGTTTTGGATGTCCTTGAGATAGCAACTGTGCACTAGAAAATGTGTTTTTATAAATACACGGCACAAGGCGGCGAGCTGGCAGAAACCTTAGCCGAGGTTGACTTTGCCTTTCATCCTTTCGGGGTCGATAAATTAAGTACCACTTACGCACTGGGGTCGATGTAATCGACCTAATCCCTTTGTCTGCCCTTGTTTGGCCTCTCTATGTTTAGCCCCTTGTGGGTAATAAAGAAATAAGAAACGTTAACATCCCAGGCGAAACGCTTAGCAGTATTTCGTCTGTCTTTATGTTTTGAGTTCAAATTCCGCCGAGGTCGACTTTGCCTTTCACCCTTTCGGGGTCAATAAATTAAGTACCGGTTGTATACCGAGGTCGATCTAATTGACTGGCCCCTTCCCCAAAAATTTCGGGCCTTGAACCTAGAGTAGAACAGATTATTCTACCATGTAGCCATAACTCATTTTCGACAAACAGTCAAAGGTTATTTATAGTCAGAATTGGAGCCGAAAGTCTTCGTACTTTAATTTCTGATTCAGTATTAACTCTGAGTTTTCCTATTTTTTATATATTTTTGTACAGTTCGGATGTCATATCATTTTACTCTTTTACTCTGCCTTCAGTCTCGTAGAATACTTTATTTTCTCGACTTATTGTAGTGCAGAAAAAAAAATGCTTAATAATCAGTATAAAGCGTATTGTGAAAATCAGATCCAGCTACATTTAACTTCTTGTTTATTAATTATTAAAAGGATAAGTTTTCTCCTCATTTACGTAACTTATAGAAGGAAGGTTGAACTCTAATAAAATTTAAGTATTCAATATAGTGGTTTCATATTTTTTTCTTTATTTTGTTCACACTCGTTTCAATATATTTAGAGCTCACTGTTGCAGCTTATCAATATCTATAAAACACAAGATGTTTGTGTGTGTGTGTACGTGATGTGGGTTATGCACGTCCTCAAATTAGCACGCATGTCACTCCAATTTTAGGAGGACATTTTTCATGACCCTATCTGTGTTTTTGTCAACTTTTCTCTCAGAGGCACCCGCGTATAGCTGTAAAAATCGATAAACTTTTACCAATTTTGAAGTTTGTTGACATGGCGAAGTCAAATCTGTGCGTACGCGCGTGAAGGCGAGGGAAGAGGGAGACAGCGTATTACGAAAGAAAATGTAGCTAAGACGGAGTAAAATGCATTTTTTTTCTTAAACATGAGATATAGTTTCAAATATAAGATGTTTTTGAAAGACACTA
>NC_068985.1:14426080-14427792 GCF_001194135.2 Octopus bimaculoides
TATATATATATATATATATATGCATATATATATGTGTTTAAACGTACATGCATACATATGTATGTATGTCATTCAGTTTTATTTCAAGATATCTTGCCAATAGAGAGTCGGTTTTTCACATAGATTCAAGGCTCCTTCATTGGAATTTTAATATCAACAGGGTATTTTTGTATGTATGTATATGTATGTATGTATGTATGTATGTGTGTATGCGTGTATGTATGTATGTATATGTGTGTATGTATGTATATATGTGTGTATGTACGTATATCGGGTAGAATTAAATATAACAATGTACTAAAAGAGAAATAAAATAAAAAGGCCGGAAGCCTATTAGATTTACAAAGTTACAAAATTAGAAAATTTTTAGTATTTTTCATGAATTAGTACCGTAAAAGTTTCAGTAAGAGCACAAATTTCGTATTACAATTAGCCAATAATTATGCTAGGAACTTAATATATTACCAGCAACAAGTTCTCTCTTCACATGTACATGAACCAATCTTACAGGATCCCTTAGGCATAATGATTTCCTCTCAAAATTTGCGGTGTACTGTGCCAATGTTTTCACCGATAACAACCATACACCAAAGGGTTAAGTGAGATTACAGGAAATACGTTCAAAATAGAATTTAATCATCACACATACTCTTCAAGAAACATTGACGAAAGAGCAGACACTAGCTTATCCAAATGTATCTAATCATAAGAATAGAGACAAACCACAAACTTCAAAATCAACCGGAAATTCAAGCGACATCTTGAGAAAGTTTTGCTGAAGTAGGATCGAGTCGACCAAAGCCTTGTGAGTGAATTTTATAGACTGAAACTGTGTAAAAGCCCGTTATATATGTGTGTGTGTGTGTCCTGCCCGTAATAACATTATTACGGGCAAAACCATGATATTTAATTAAACGAGTTATAGGTTAATCTGAAATAGTTCCTGTTGCGTTGCAATTTAGGCTATTGTCTTTCATTATAGCCTCGGGCCAACCTAAATCTTCTGGGTGGATGGAAGCTAAAAGCTTGTCGTATACATACATACATACATACATACATACATACATACATACACGCATATATTCTACAAACAGCCAAATGTTTTCTACCAATTCTACACCAGTCCCCATGTCTCTGACAAATAATCAAGGAACAACAAATAATCAACAACCGAAGGCAACCACCAAACCTTAAGAAACTTCCAACCAAACCAAGATTCACATCAGAGAAAGAACTGATGCAAGTTACCAAGTGTGGAGACCCCTATGTGGGACATGTGATTTAATAGAACAGGTACCAGCTAAAAAATTCAAAATGGAAAAGAATTGAAGGTGAATGCAAATATGAACTACAAAAGCAAAAACCTGATATATTGTATCACATGCCCACGATGCAACGAACATTATATTGGGGAAACAAAAACGAAATTAACCAACCGTGTAAATGTGCATAGACATCAAATAAAAGATTCCGCATACCATGTAGCATAGATGCATACCATGTAGCGATCATTTGGACACCTGTGCACAAGGAAAATTCACAATTTTTCCTCTTCATAAAATAAATGAAGTGAACGACCTTCTCCGGAAGGCAAAAGAAGAATATTTCATAAGATTTCTGAGTCCGAAACTAAACCGGAAATAGTCAACAACGATTTTACTGAAAACAACTACCCCTATATATAACACGTGCTTGAAAACGTTAAGAACTGA
>NC_068985.1:14428162-14428934 GCF_001194135.2 Octopus bimaculoides
GATTAAGCGATGTAAAGCGTATTTAATCTCCCTACCTTCGTTTTATTTGCTTTTTTCATTTTAAATTTGCTTTAACCCTAACCCTAACCCTAGGGTTAGGGTTAGGGTTAGGGTTAATTGTTTCAGAATCGTTTGTTTATGTAGTCGGCACTTAATGTATATCGGCTGAATGGACGTCAGTGATTGGTTGAAATTACAGAAATACGACAACTTTAACATGGAATAACTTATGGATTTCTTTTTTTTTAAAGAAGACTAAGAGAAAAAGATGTTTTATATGACACATTCTACCAGTGTTCCAAGTTTCAAAGTGTTTCGTTAATGAAAAATGTGGCCCCCGTTTTAAAAAAGATCCAGGTTCTTTTCTCAATCTTAACTCGTTGAGAAAAAAATCTTCTCTCCAAATATTATAACAGTATCAAGGAAACTACCCGCGACGGTAAGCTCAGTAAAAAATTTTCTTCATCTGGTGAGAGACAAGTATTGTGTAATAAACACAGTATATATATTTTTATGAGCAGCTAATAGTTTCTTGCTAAATCAGAACGATCTTAGCTTGTATATACCATATGAGTATAGCCAGAAGATTGCATGAAGTCACCAGACATGTTATAGAATGCTGTCTGAATCGTTTTCATTGCATCAAACTATTAATAGCTCATAAAAAATATACTCTGTTTATTAAACTATATATATATATGTGTGTGTGTGTGTGTGTTTGTGTGTGTGTGTGTGTGTGTGTGTGTGTGTGTGTGTGTGTGTGTGTGTGTGT
>NC_068985.1:14432691-14433139 GCF_001194135.2 Octopus bimaculoides
TATATATATATGTATGTATGTATGTATGTATCTCTCACTCCTCCTCCTTGACCCTCTCGTCGCTGACACGTGACGAAAGGGATTCTTCCTTTCTATTTACTGCATTCCTATAGGGGGTTCCTATAAGGTTGTTATCCACCCCTGATTGGAACTTTCCCGTATGACATGTACGCATGCTCAGTGACTTGCTTTAACTTCTGCAGACGACTCACATACTGTACTGACCGGTTAATATTGTCTCCGAAGAAATCACGCGAATACTGTTGTGTATATGCAGCCACTATAGAGGGAAGAATGTAGACGGCAAAGTTATTTCACTACATAGATATGCTGCAAACGTAGTTATTCGTCGGTTTTTAGCTTCAGAGATCGAGACTTATGAGGAAAGACTTTGTTTACACTGCAAGCTATGATATGTTTCTTTATATATATATATATATATATATAT
>NC_068985.1:14433807-14436569 GCF_001194135.2 Octopus bimaculoides
GTCCACCTTTCTTCCAGTAACATACTGTCCATATAATCTTAAATATTTCTTTAACTCAGGCACAGTAAGTACTTCGATAAGTACCATGATAAGACGTAAAACAATAACAATAGCGTGGATAGTCTGCGGAAGTTTAATTGTCTACATGGAGCACCGCCTAGCCAAGGGAGATAACCTGATTATAGGAAAGCCCTGTAGAGAAGACGCAAATTTTTTCACTCTCTAACTAGCGTTCAAAATAATTTTTCTATCGTCTTGGCCTAACAGCCCTTACCGTTTGTTCTCACTGTTCTGTCTTGTTTTTACTGTCTTGTTCTCACTGTCCTGTTTTTGTTTACACTTTCACTTTCCGCAAAAATTCCCAAATTTTAATTAATTTGCTTGCGGGAAGGAGAGGGACTGCTCCTTGCCTTCGAAACGCGGAGTAGATGGAACAGGGACAACTGAAGAAGGGTAATATTCTTTATGTTGCCTGTCTCGTTTCTCTGTTTGTTTTTTTCGTTGTTCAAAAAAAAGTTCGTTTTCTGTTTTCGTCTTTATGTTTTCGTTTTTCATTGTGTTCAACGTTTTTTGTGATGTCCTGTATTCATATGTATGTATACATATAGATGTAGGTATGTACATATATGTATGGATATATGCATATAATTATATATTATTTATGTTACTATTATTATTATTATTATTATTATTATTATTATTATTATTATTATTATATATATATATATATACACACACATCTAAACGCAGAGATAGACTTCTAAATAGATAATTTGCGCTTAGATGCGCTTGACTACTCGTGTGAAGAAATCAGAAGCATGAATAAATAGCACACTCCAATTAACAAAAAATGTCACATATCTGATTTTAATCATTTATATGAATATGTGCGCGCGCGTCACAACTGGTTCAGTAATTTATAATTTTACCAAAATATTTTATAATAAAGAAAATCAACAGAAAAGCTTGTGAAAATATACATGCCCGATTTTATATTCAGCCCGTCTCTATATATATGTAGCTATTATTGAAATTCATAACTGTTCCTAAATATACTAAGTGCCACTGACTTTACCTGTATAAACCCTTGTATGTGCTTAGATTCCTTATATTGTTTTCTACTCTAGGCACAAGGTCCGAAATTTTTGGGGAAGGGGACCAGTCGATTAGATCGACCCCAGTACGCAATTGGTACTTAATTTATCGGTGCCGAAAGGATGAAAGGCAAATTCGATCTCGGCGGAATTTGAACTCAGAACGTAGCGACAGATAAAATACCGTTAAGCATTCCGCCTGGCGTGCTAACGTTTCTTATTTCTTTATTGCCCACAAGGGGCAAGGGGCTACACACGGAGGGGACAAACAAGGACAGACAAAGGGATTAAGTCGATTATATCGACCCGAGTGCGTAACTGGTAATTATTTAATCGACCCTGATAGGATGAAAGGCAAAGTCGACCTCGGCGGAATTTGAACTCAGAACGTCACGGCAGACGAAATGCCGCTAAGCATTTTGCCCGGCGTGCTAACGATTCTGCCAGCTCGCAGCCTTTGTTCATACATATACTTTTCTATTCTAGGCACAAGGCCCGAAATTTTGGGGAAGGGGCCAGTCGATTAGATCTACTCCAGTACGCAACTGGTACTTAATTCATCGACCCCGAAAGGATGAAAGGCAAAATCGACCTCGGCGGAATTTGAACTCAGAACGTAAAGACAGACGAAATACCGCTGAGCATTTCGTCCGGCGTGCTGACGTTTCTTATTTCTTTATTGCCCACAAGGAGCTAAGCACAGAGGGGACAAACAAGGACAGACAAAGGGATTAAGTCGATTACATCGACTCCAGTGCGTAACTGGTACTTAATTTATCGACTCCGAAAGGATGAAAGGCAAAGCCGACCTCGGCGGAATTTGAACTCAGAACGGAACGGCAGACGAAATCCCGCTAACCATTTCGCCCGACGTGCTAACGCTTCTGCTAGCTCGCCGCCTTTGTTTGTACATGTACTGCTTATTCAATAATCATTCTACATGAACATATGGCTTGCCTTTTTTTTTATTCTTTTCTTGGGTTCTAGGACGCATAAGACTGTTTATTTGGTTTCCACGGTGTATCAGTAGCTAAGATGACATTTCCTGGGACGGACCGTCGGTCTGTTAGAAATTTCAACGCCAACACTTTTGAAGGGAGGCGGACAAGTCGATTACATCGACCTCGGTACATGACTGCTACTTTATTTGATCAACTTCGAGGAGATTAAAGGCAAAATTGACCTCGGCGGGATTTGAACAACGAACGTAGAGACGGATGAAATGCCGGTAAGCATTTCGTCCTTCACGCTAACGATTCTGCCAGCCCACCATCCAATGGCATGCTTCAGTTTTCTTTATTTATACGGAAACCCTATATAAAAAGTTTTTCCTACGGCATTTTATTTCAGTTTCCGATATTTCATATTTGTACATTAAACAGCTTTTGCATTCAGCGCATTCGTTATCACACAATTTCCTATAAAAGGATATCACGTGTATTTCACGAAATAATTCCACTGTCCTTCCACTAAATTGTTCTCACTAACAAATTGTAGCTTACATAAAACAGACATTTGCAGGTTGACACATAATCTTGTAATAATCCAGGTTTCTCAGAGGTGCAATTTTCTCCGCTTTGTTTATTTTCACGTTGATTCTAATGCAGGTATATACATATATACATGTATATGTATATACATATATATATATATATATATATATATATA
>NC_068985.1:14437167-14439924 GCF_001194135.2 Octopus bimaculoides
ATGTATAAATATATAAAAGGATAAAGAGAACAATGGTAAAGTTAGAAATATATTTTATGGATAGAGTCTTACAGCTGTTCCAGGGAAGATCCAATGCATCCCTTCATCGGAGACAGAAATAGTAAAGGAATCGATTATTATATCTATAAGCGGAGAGTTATAGATATAATAATCGATTCCTTTGCTATTTCTGTCTCCGATGAAGGGATGCATTGGTTCTTCCCCGAAACAGCTGTAAGACTCTATCCATAAAATATATTTCTAACTTTACCATTGTTCTCTTTATCTTTTTCTCTATTTATAGATAGATAGATAGATAGATAGATAGATAGATAGATAGATAGACAGATAGACAGACAGATAGATAGATAGATAGATAGATAGATAGATAATACTTTTGACTAACCATATTTTCTGAACGTTGTTGATATTTGAAGATTAGCATCTTTTGTGGTTATCTTTTAATATCAGTCAATTATACCTTAAATTCTATTCACCTTACAAATTTATCCCATCAGATTGAACTTTCAGTCTTCTTTTTACATTTTTTTAAAAATATATATTTCCATAATTTTCTCTATACATAATTCATTTGCCTTTGTAGAACCAGTATCCAAGTTCCACACATCTCTCAATAAACAGATTTTCTCTTGTTACATGGTTCACGTAGGCAGGTGTTTCTATTTTTCTGTATTTTGCTGTTTGTTGTTTGTCTGTAATCTCCTTCGTTATTCATATTCACAACCAAAAGATACCCCTTTACAATTCAATGCTGCTGTTTTACATATTGCAAATTGTGTTAAGGAGCAATAGGTATTTCTAAAATAGCTTTTATTGATCTGACTATTACATGTTATGAGAAAAGGTTTATTTTTGTATAATATTCAAATTTGATTTCCCTTTTTCTTGATACTTGAGAATATGTTCACTAAAATTAATGCTAATATTCTTTCACATAAAAAGGCCGTTTCAAATTACCCAGCAGAATCCTGAGAACGCCAGGAAAAAAGCTTAGTGACATTCTGACCGTCTTTACGATCTTAGTTCAAATTCCGGTGAGGTCGACTTTGCCTTTCATCCTTTTGGGGCCGATAAAATAAGTACTAGTTGAACACTGAGGTCGATGTAATCAGTTTGCCAATTACCCCAAAATTTCAGGCCTTCTGCCTACAGTAGAAAGGAATATCCTTTCTAATAAAGGTGCCGAGCTGGCAGAATCGATAGCATACTGGGCAAAATGCTTAGCGATATTACGTCCGTCTTCAAGTTCCGAGTTCAAATTCCACCGAACTCGACTTAGCTTTTCATACTAAAATAAGTACCAGTTGAGTACTAGGGTCGATGTAATCGACTTATTCTCTCCCTCAAATTTTCTGGTCTTGCACCAAAATTTGAATTCAATGTTCTATCTAATAAAAAGGTGGTTTCAAATTAGCTGGCAGAATCGATAGCACGCCGAACAAAATGCTTAGCGGCATTTCGTCCGTCTTTAGGTTCTGAGTTCAAATTACACTGAGGTCGACTTTACCTTTCATTCTTCCGGGGCTCGATAAAATAAGAACCAGCTGACTTAGGATCTTCCCTGAAATTGCTGGCCTTGTGCCAAAATTTTAAATCAGTATGGATTATTGATTTAAGGCTCAATCAATACCAGGGTACGTTGCGATCGCAACGTACTCTGGTTCACATCCAGTGATCGCAACGTACTCTGCTTCACATCCAATGACCTAAATGTACCCTGGTTAACATCCAATGATCTCAACGTACCCTGATTCACATCTAATAATCTCACCGTAGTCTGGTTCACATCCAATGATCTCAACGTACTCTGTTTCACATCCAATGATCTCAACGTACCTTGGTTAACATCCAATGATCTCAACGTAGTCTGGTTTACATCCAATGATCTTAACGTACTCCGGTTCTCACCCAATGATCTCAACGTACCCTGGTTCACATCCGATGATCTCAACATACTTTGTTTCGCATCCGATGTTCTCAACGAACTCTGTTTCACATCCAGGGTTTTCAACGTACCCTGGTTCACATCCAATGACCTCAACGTACCCGGTTCAAGTGGTTTAATACATTTTGACCTATAACTGGGACACTTCTCTGAATCAGAGTACACCTGGGAGCAATAGTGGCTGTTGGGTGGTCCAACATTCTTCAAAACCCTAGATCTCTCGAACTAGAGCCCATTGCTAGACGTAGTTCACACTCAGACTCGAACTGGCGTACATTGAAATCATGGATGCAATATGGTGGCTGTGAACCATTGAGTCAATAGCGAATATCACTAGATGCTGAGCAAATGAACAGAGAAAAGAAAAACTGTTGATGTCCAGGATCAACCAGTTCAGTTAACGAACTATTATGCTTTATAGTCATGGCAGGCACAATTGAGCTATTTCGGCTAGCGAAAGACCAATGTGACTAAAACGCAGGCCAGGTATTCATACCTCATCACTTGATTGGGACCTCTGGTGTGAAAGAGTTACATTGGTCCAGGCAAGTCGCGTGACCGGATCATGATGATGATGATGATGATGATGATGATGATGATGATGATGCTAATATTTTGCTCTTACACAAATTTCGTTATATACCATCATTTTTCAACAATTTTATTTTGTTTTATGTATTATCCAATTTCAATCAATTTTTATTTTCATACATTTTTTAATATTTTACAGATGGCTGCTGAACCCTGAACCATAAAATATTTCGAACAAAACAATTTTTTTTGATCGATCA
>NC_068985.1:14440718-14442490 GCF_001194135.2 Octopus bimaculoides
ATGTATGTATGTATGTATGTATGCATCTATGTATACACATATATATGCATATCTATTTACCTATCTATACGTATATACGAGGTCTGATCAATAAGTATATGGACTGTTGCCATAGTAACGAAGCTAAAGCATGCAGAGTAAAGCCGCTTGGCAAAGATTGACCTTAAACTCTGCTGTGCATGCGCACTAAAGTTTATCTTTCTAGCTCACTTCCGCTGTTTACAGTAGTGCTTGGAAAGAAGGTGCGTAGCGTTTGGCCGTCGCATTGACCATGACAGAGAAAGTTGTCATGGCGATACCTGCTCAGAGGCCTGCACAAAGTTGCAGAAAATGTATGAAGAGGAGTGTATGAGCCGCACACAAGTGTACGAGTGGTTCAGACGCTTCCAAGATGGCCGAAAAAATGCTATAGCAGACGACGCTTGCCTAAGGTGCTACGCAGTGGGACTGAACCCTGAACTGCGTGAATTAAGACAAAAATCTTTCATCCTCTCAACAATGCAACCAATGTAATTTTCGAAATGTAGTCAATTGATCTAAGATCTCTTGGCTCTCTGAATCGAAATAATACAAACAACCAGAATTCAGATTTAATCGTTTTAGTAATCATTCGTTTTCTGTTCTTTTGTTTGTTTACTTTTTAAGTTATTCATACGTATCGTATCTGAGTAGAATTTGCTTGAGCGTAAAGGGAATAGCTTATGAAAGCAATCTAAAATATTCTTTTGGCGTTTTCTGGCGTGTTTATTATATAAAACTTATCAGATATCTCAAGGAATTTTCATCGGGTCTAACTAAATGAGAAAGTTGTATTTTATTTGGGATTCGTTCTACTTTTCGCCTTAGTTAAGTTTCAAACACAAATAATAGACTTTTTTTTTATCTACATCATATGAAATAGATATGATAGATCCATTATAAATATATGAGTTTCCATTGCCTATTTAGATTTCCATTTTAGATATTCTTTATAATAAAAATTTTGCAAATTCCTTAAAAAAAAAAAAAATTTATCAACATAATTGTACTTTGAAACATATTAATTACTAAAGTAATCAATTTTTTTTTAAAGTTCAACATTCATAGCTATGTGTTTAAGAAGTTCGTTTTGGAAATGCGACCTATACAATGTATTTCAGTATATCTTTCATCTGTTACTTGTTTCAATTAATGGACTGCGCCCACACTGGGGCACTGTCTTGGAAGGTTTTAGTCGAACAAATCGCCCCCACTACTTATTAAATCTGTTACTTATCCCATCGATCTCCTTACAGAACTGCTACGCTGTGGGGACGTAAATAAACCAAAATTGGTTGTCAAGCTGTGATTGAGGTAAACACAACCATCAACACACACACACTCGGCCTTAATGTTGTTTTCACTGTTTAATTTTTCCTGTCTTGGGTTTTGTTTGCTACCTTGGAACCCTCCGCTTAGCAGGTTAATCCACTTAGCGGGAAGAGCTATTCTAAGAGCGCGTTCTGCCTCATCTTCGAAACGCCTAGTTTAGAATAGAGGCAGCTGATGAAGGAAAAGTTCCATAAGTGGCTCGTCTGTTTTCCTATGTGTTCATTCTGTTGTCCGTAAAAAAAAGTCCGTTTTTTGTGCTTTGTTATTGTTCCCATTCCTGTTTTGACGTCCTGTACCCGGATATGCATCTATATACACATGTAGATGTAGGTATGTACATATATGTATGTATACATGCATATGCTCATATATCATTTGTATTATTATTATTATTATTATTATTATTATTATTATTATTATTA
>NC_068985.1:14442513-14444855 GCF_001194135.2 Octopus bimaculoides
ATATATATATATATATATATACACACATATATATACACAACACTGCTCTTTCAGTCTCCGTTTACCAATTTTACTCATAAGGTTTGGTCGGCCCGGGACTTTAGTTGAAGACATCTGTCTAAGTTGCCACGCAGTGGGACTCTACCAAGAAACATCTGACTGGAAAGCAAACCTTTTACCACACACCCACGCTTTCTCCAAGGAAAATATGAAAGCCTTCACGAATTTGCGTGTCATCCTTGCGTTTCATTTTCTTTTGTTCGTACACCTATGTAGTTTGTGTGTGTGTGATATGTGTATGCGTGTGTGTGCGTGTGTGTGTGTGTGTGTGTGTGTATGTGTGCGTGTGCGTGTGTGTGTGTACGTGCGTGTGTTTTCGTGTAAGTGCGTGCTTACACGCTTTAAAACTACCACATTTGCTTATTGTTTCACTCTTTGCCTGTCCAAAGCATTTTCATTCGTTTGTTCTAAACGTCCATGCCTGTTTCTAGACTTTCATTTAGACCCTGTTTCATACTTTCCGTATAATATAGAGCTTTCATCTCATAAATCTTAAGTTAGTCTGGTGGTTGTAAACAAATGTGAATCTTTATCATATATGACGCATGGACGCTAGGAAAATAAGTCTTCTGTATCATATATGACACACAAGACAGACAAATCAACGAAAATATATGACGCAAAAGACAGGTTAAATCAACAAAGATTTTGTCTTGATATTTTTGAGACGCAGAGGTTGTATTCACTTACAACCGCTATTTAACCTTCATTGCCACTGGCAAGCTCATTTTGTAATTTTTCCATTCTTTTAATCGTATTCTCAGCAAGCCTTTTCAATAATTCATGTTCTGAATCTTTACGATCTGCCACCGATAATGATTTCTTGTATTTAAAATGAGACTAATTCAGCCATGATTTATCATATATTTACAACGATCTTCATGTCTGGAAACTGTGCAGTCAAAATTCTCTTTATGTTATGACAGTGGATAAGAATTGAAACTTATTTTGCAAAATCGACCATGAACCTAGGTTGAGAAAATTCTATAAAAAGACAAAATTGTATGGTTAAACAGGTCGCTCCCTTACCACGGTATTCCAGATTCGATAACTCTACATGACAAAGGGATGTAGGCATCGGCGAAAACAAAAAATCAAAAGACACATACCTCACGAACGAAGTCCTTTGCCATATTAGTTCTGCTTCGAACTGCAAATATCTCCATTTCAATTGCACCATAAAGAATTCAGTAAGCTTGTGACTGGTTTGTTGAAAACCTGTAATCAATCAACTAATTGCGATATAAAATAAACATATATATATATATATATATATATATATATATATATATATATGCTGAGACCCCCTTCGGTCATGGCTGACCATGGGATTGCATACTGGTCTCCTCTCTCCACGCCACCAGTGTTATCCAAGGGACAGGTAAAAGCCGATACAGCTTGGTACTTGTGACGTCGCAACTTATTTCTGCGGGAACTGGAGCAACGTGAAGTAAAGTGTCTTGCTCAAGAACACAACACACAGCCCGGTCCAGGAATCGAACTTACATCCTCATGATTGTGAGCCCGACACTCTAACTACTGAATACTGACATGCATATGTGGGCGCCAACTCGACTTTGTGTTACCACTTTCTTATCACTGACACGTGCCTATAACATGTTTATTAATTTTTTCATGCATACATACATACATACATACATACATACGTATATATATGTCTATATGTGTTTATCATGAGGCTTGTCAGTGTCATGCACTTGTACGTCACCTGCATAAACGAAATTCATTTCTTGACGTATAGGAAACAATGAATAGAAGCATTCCCACTTATTGCGGATGTTCTCCAGGGGGGTACAAAATTCGACGTACTCAACTGCAACAGCATAAAGCTGAAATCGCCATCTGCGTATCATATTAAATGTACACACACCATTGAAGGGCAACCAGGATAATGAACTCCTAAATTTAAGTATATAGAGAAAGAAATCATTTCACTTCCACATTTCATTCCTACCATTTTCCTAAAGATGAGTGGATCAAATGCACTCGGGCGCACACTATTGTGAAGATGAAAAGAAGGCTTTTCAAACTCGTAGAATGGGACACAGCTATGATTTTGCAAACATGGTCGAGTTCAAACGTTATAGTTCTTTCATTAAATATTATCTTTAATATTTGGCTTATTTGTATCGTTAAAACTAAATATTGGGAAGATAATTCATTCATCTTTGAGGAAAAGGTTAATAGCCGAAAAATCATAATCGGATACATATATGTATGTATATATATATATTTATATATGCATATGTATATATATATAT
>NC_068985.1:14445777-14446688 GCF_001194135.2 Octopus bimaculoides
AAAAACAAAAGGATAAAGAGAGCAAAGGTAAGGTTGAAGAATTTTATGGATAGAGTCTTACAGCTGTTTCTGGGAAGATCCAGTACTTCCCTTCATCGGAGACAGAAAAAATAAAGTAATCTATTATTATATCCATAGGCGGATTTTTTAGTATGAAGTGGTAAAGAGTGTGATGTGCTGAAAAAAGAGAGAACAGTACTTGAAGAGTAGTTTCATTCCAGTGGTAAATATCCGTGTAGAAATTCGTGCAGATTAATCCTTGTGTGAATAATCCGGAAATTTATGTTGGAACGAAAGTTGATATAGCTTAGGTGGCAGAGGTATATATATTCCATCTTGCAATAGATTTTTGCTTGTTTACTTGAAGGATGTCCAAGCCTTATCCCTTTCCACCGTCTATAAATAGGCTTGGCAGCATCCATAAATATGATACTACTAACTACCTTTCCCACCCATCCCTCTCCTTTATCTCTGTCCTTCGTTTATCACTCATACCCCCACCACCTATATACTACACACACGCATTCTTGCCTACTCACTCAAATTTTTAACCTCATCCCCCTATTCCTCCTTCACTCTATATGCTCTTCCCCTCTACCCTATTAAAACCAACTGACCATAAATATATCGCTACCATCCTCCGCCTCTATATCTTCTCTATCCCCTTCCAAATTCTATCGTCTTGACTTGACCTAAATACCGCTAACTTTTCACTTGGCTTGGACATCCTTCAAGTAAACAAGCAAAAATCTATTGCAAGATGGAATATATATACCTCTGCCACCTAAGCTATATCAACTTTCGTTCCAACATAAATTTCCGGATTATTCACACAAGGATTAATCTGCACGAATTTCTACACGGATATTTACCACTGGAATGAAACTACTCTTCAAGCACATCACACTCTT
>NC_068985.1:14452671-14453461 GCF_001194135.2 Octopus bimaculoides
AAAAAAAAAAAAAAATATATATATATATATATATATATATATATATAAATAAATAATATAAATATAACTATTTTAACTATTTTAAAATGTTTCAGGAGCAAAGCTGCGGTCATGCTGGAGCACCACCGTTGACTGAGCTACAGCGTTATTTGAAACGTCATCTGATATGTAGCATTTGGTCAATGAGGGAGTTTGATGCAGCTGCCCTTGTCTGTGTTTCCTGCCATGAGGTTGGCTCGTCTGGAATCCTTGACAGTACGAGATCCAGTTTTGTTTTAAAGACGCTTACATCCACACCATGCAGACCTCTCAGGCATTTTGGAAGGATATTAAAGAGCTGCAAGCCCCTGAAGCCCAAGCTGTTGCAGTATCTGGCCCTGTATTTTGATGGCGATGCTAGGATCTTTGGCACTATGCAGTGGCGTTCCGTTTTGCAGTTTGATAGCTTTCAATACCAAAGTTTGGTACAAGTCCTTCTAGGATTTTCCAGATGTATATCACTGCATATCTCTCCCGCCTTCGTTCCATGGAGAAGAGTTTTAATTTCTCCGGCGTTCACTATTTTGCCCTCGTTTTGCTCAACCGACCTTCCATGTTTGTTTTCTCCATTATCCTCTTTTTGCTCTCAACTTTGACCCTCCATAAATCTCAAATTCTATTTTGGTGCTTATGAGAGCAACTGTCTTCGAAGACTCATACTGTCGTTCAATGTTTGAAGTAGATTGACAGCCGACAACTGATGAAGGGTCGTTCTTTATGTTACTTGTCCTGTTTTCCATTTGCTTCTCTC
>NC_068985.1:14453677-14455361 GCF_001194135.2 Octopus bimaculoides
ATATATATATATATATATATATATATATATACATACATCAGTTAATATTTAAGTATCGGTATGTTTTATACACACACACACACACACATATACATACATATTTGTATGGATGTGTATATATGGTGTGAATGTGTGTTACATATATATGTAGAAGTATGTATACATACTTCTACGTGTACACACGTTAGAAACGAAAGGGCAATGTCCTTTGAAGCAACAAAAACAATTAAGACTACATTTATATTATTGAACTTATCTTCAGTATTAAAGGATATGATTTTTAAACAGCAGCCGTCTGTCTCGTAACGCCTTAATCACTTGCTGTGATTTCAGAGGTACTTGAAAAGAAAAATCTAGCTTAACTAACACACAGATCTCTCTAAACTCTGGGGTTTCTTCGCCAAGACAAATAAATACTGTGATAGACAAATATATAAATAGATAATTGAAAGGAAAGGAAAAGAAAAGAAATTGAAAGAAAGAACTAAAAAAAGAAATATTGAAACGAATGAATAAACTGCAAAGCAAATTTTCTTCTCTGTGAGCAAGTTTCTTTCAAGTTTCAATAGAAAGTTGATTTCTGATGCAGGCGGAATGACCTTCATTCTATGAATGGATTTTGTTATTGTTTGCATTGTTCAGCCTCATATCAGCTCTGATCAAGCGAATCTGAGATCAAAGTATTGTAACCATGAACACATGTTGTTGGTTTTTCTCTTTTGATACAGTTCCTCTATTTCTAGCGCAACATTAAATAATATTTTCTTTCTTTAAAGAAATGCGGGTAAAAGTTTGTGGGAAATTTAACAGCTATTTCTTTCAAAACGACTGACCATATAGAGGCCTTTTTATTAACTCTTTATGTGTGGTTGGGTGTGCGCTGCGTATGGAGGTGATGGGGGCGGGGTAGAATTGATTTGTGTCAACGACCTGCCAATACTTGGTTGACACTATTTATTTTTATCAGTAGGCGTAGTTGTGTAGAAAGAAGCTTGCTTCAAAACCACATGGTTCCGGGTTCAGTCCCATTGCGTGGCACTTTGGGCAGGTTTCTTCTGCTATAGCACCAGGATGACCAAAGCCTCGTGAGTGAATTTGGTAGACGGAAACTAAAATAAGCTCGCTATGTATGTATGTATGTATGCATGTTTCTATCAATGTACGCATGTATGCATTATGTACGTACATATTTATGAATGCATGTATGTGTTTTTGGATGCATGGTATTTTTGGGTTATCTCACCCCCGTTAAAAATTAGGGTTTTTTCCCCTAACTAAAAACATTGTTTAACCCTCAATAAAACAAAAAAAGAAAATGAAAAAAATAATAGACAGGAAAAGTGGAAAGATAAAACATCTTATTGAATCTGATAATATTTTTATAACAAATCATACAAAACTGAAAAAAAATTAAAAAACATGAAAACTGAAAAAAATTAAGCATCTTACTGAATCTCTTTTACTCTTTTACTTGTTTCAGTCTTTTGACTGTGGCCATGCTGGAGCACCGCCTTTAGTCGAGCAAATCGACCCCAGGACTTATTCTTTAGAAGCCTGGTACTTATTCTATCGATCTCTTTTGCCGAACCGCTAAGTTATGGGGACATAAACACACCAACATCGGTTGTCAAGCGATGTTGGGGGGACAAACACAGACACAAACATACACACACACACACACACA
>NC_068985.1:14455849-14457557 GCF_001194135.2 Octopus bimaculoides
CCCTAATAGTGGTTTGGAATTTATCCCTAATAGTGGTTTGGAATTTATCCCTAATAGTGGTTTGGAATTTAACTGTCCTCTCTAGCGTGCAGGTAGTCCTATGACGGATACCTCTTATGTGTTTAAATGTACACTGTATTTATATGAATAATATATAGTCTATTGACAAATTTTTACACGCTAGGCCACTGGTAATGGAAATTTCTAATATTTCAGATTACCCTTTGATATTATTAATTTTTTATTCACTCCTTGAAGAATGCATTAATTATTTCAGCCTGGTTGTGTTTGTAGACAGTTGAAAAGAATACTTTTAATAAAAACATAAATAAATAAATAAATAAATAAATAAATAAATAAATAAATGATAGCATTGTAGTTACAGATGGACCACTTGTAGTTGCGGGTGGGCCCCCTTAGTCTCCTGGCAACCAGTATTTTTAGACCCAGTCCGCCACAGTATATATCGATATAGAAACACACGCACGACGAGCTAAGAAAATTATTAGCCCGCTGGACAAGATGCTTAATAGCATTTCGTTCATTTTTACGTCCTGAGTTCAAAGTCTCCTGGGGTCGGCTTTGCCTGTCATTCTTTCGGGGTCTTTAAAATAACTACCAGTCTGAGCACTGGAGTCGATGTCATCAACTAATCCACCTCCCATAAAATGTCAGGCCTTGTTCCTAAGTAGAAATGATTTTTAATGTTAAAATGGTGTAGCTGATATTAATAACTATAATAGCTATTTAACCCCCGGTCAGTTGTGATCTAATTGGCCTATGATCGATAACATTACATTTATGGCCACCCAGCCTATTTAAGAGTATATCTCGATCAATATAACCCATGCTTAGACGGCTCGTGTTGGTCGACCACATGCTACATGATCACGGCAGATGAAAAAGTATCTCTCCGAGCTGGAGACTAACCGGAATATTGGTCGACGGGCCGGCCGGAAGGAACCGGGAATACACTGAAAAATAATGTATGCATCATCACACTGCAACGGTGCATACCTCTAAATCTGATCTAACTTAGATATTACTAAATATGTCATTTTGTTATTTAGTAGTGGTAGGATACGAATTAGCAGATGGCTGATTGCTATTTCTAGCTTGTTTACCGACAAGGTATAAGTTTTTTCATTGGTTCCTGTTTATAATTTGTACCAAAGAATCTTCAGTTCAAAGCGTGTACGTCAGCGCCTGCTTAATAACTGTGTTCAAGGCCTTTAACGACCGAGTTCACCGCACTGCAATTGTTGTTTAATCTCAGGTCAATTCTTATCGAACAGAATTATAATCAATAGCGTTCTATCAATGAACATGCTGCTGTCATTTGGTAAGAGATATCAATTTTTAATTAATAAATAATAGTTTATTAAATGTCTCTCTATTTTCTTATCTTATTTAAATAAATAAATATATATAAACCACAATTTATATAGTTACCTTACAGTTGAATATTAATTGTAATGTTCAACATTCTTTGTGTAGGTAACTAACCAGTACTTTCATTGGATTTTATTATCCCTTAATGAGGTCTGTAACCTTTAATTGTACTTATATGTGAGTGTATAGAACAGGTACGTGCCGTTAGTAATTACTCAAGGTAGGCAGATGGTGACGTTTATGTAGTAAAATACACAAAAGAATAAGCCAAACATAGGCGTGCGACTGATTTGAAGGCAGATTTACTTCTGCCTTT
>NC_068985.1:14457567-14458253 GCF_001194135.2 Octopus bimaculoides
TGAAGGCAGATTTACTTCTGCCTTTATAGCGCGTAAAGAAAACGTTGTTGTAGGAATGTACGCAGCACGTGTACTACAGCAGTTTTATGCGTAGCTTTAATATTGAGATTGAAAAGCAGGGGCGAATTATGCCTACTTAACCAACAAAATAAAAAATATATATATATTGTATTTTATGCATAATAATCAGAGTAACCTTCATAGTTTTATTGAATTAAGCGCACATTTTGCCATAAAAGGAAAATGCTATTATTAATCTATTTTATCCAGGGTAGACACTGCCTACCTTGCCTGCCCAGGCGGCACGTCCCTCATATAAAACTACATTGTTAAGTAAGCGCGGCCGTACTTTAAGGGGATTTATTTGCCGTATCTAGCAGGTCAACGACCGCACATAATCTAAGTAGGTCAACAGGTGCTTATGATGTATTTCAGGAATCGTCGTTGTTATTATCATTATCACCATCACCATCATCATCATCATCAACACCATCACTACAGCTACAATCATCATCATCATCATCATCGTCGTCGTCGTCGTCGTCGTCGTCATTGTCAGCAGCAGTAACAACAACAACAACAACAACAACAGTATGTCTAAAGAATAAACGAGTAAATATATTCACAGCATCTCAAAGAGATTTTTATTTTTTCCAACAGTTTAAAGCAAAGGAAATCAAGATAAA
>NC_068985.1:14459948-14472543 GCF_001194135.2 Octopus bimaculoides
AGCGCACCTCGGTAGCACTGCCAGGCGAGGGACCTTTGGAAATTATCCATGGGCCCCGGCCCGAAAGTTCTCCTGTACAGACTGCTTAGCTGATTATCCTCGACGCCTAGAGTTTCCCCGAGAACGTCGTCGCACTTTTCTCCCACTAACCCTCTATAGAACGCTAGAGTGGAGCTACTACCGATCGCACTGCCCGCCTGACTGAGGGCGGTGAGAGCTTGGCGGCACTCGAGGTAAAGAGTTACAAGCAGATAAAATTGCTATGTTAGCCAATTGGTAGCCTCTGTTGCCGAACATATGGAAGTCGTGGTTGTTTGTCCTCATGGGAACCTTTACCAAACCTTTACGTGGTTTCTCGGCCTGGTAGAAATAGCAGCCAAATCTCTCTTAAACTACACCATGATATTTAAAGAAGAAAACCAGAAAGGGCAACGCATTGTGCAACAGCACGATATATTTCCTGGTTTGAGGCAGACGCAAGTGCTTCCCACTTTTTGAAAGTTAGTCATAACATTAAAATTAAAGTCAATCTCTACGGATGTAATCTTGCACGGAGCTCACAACTCTTAAACACTGAGCCCCACAGATCGATGTTAAATGTACTTCGTTTTCTTAGGATAAAAGTGTAAACAAAGTTTACAAGAAGGTAGCGGTGCTGGCCACCAGTTTTGTTATTGTATGAAGTATAGAGATGTTGTTGATGATGTTGATGATGATGATGGTGATGACGATGATGATGACGGTGAAAAAAATGAACGGGATTTTCATTATCAGCATGCAAAAACAACATCAGAACTCCATTTAAAAAAAAAATAATCTGGGAGTAATTTAGCATGATCCATGCTATTTTATCTATTTATTTTATTTATATATCGAGAGAAAAAAAACTTAATTTCACGTGTATCAATTCATCTAAGTAGTCGAAACGCTAATCCTGTCTCGAAACACAAAGACCCAGGGGGCGCTGGTGTTTATATTGAGTTTCCTAGCTTTAAATTTTATGATTAATTTCTCAAAATAATTAATGCAATTTTCGTCATCAGCATGCAAAACAATATTGAAACTACATATTTTTGAAAATGATTTGGAGAAAAATCAGAAAAACTTCAAGTGGTTGGAAGAAATTTCCCAAGATCCAATAGCAGCTCTGCAGTTGAACGCATAAGCCGGTGGTCCGTTACATTCTGCTCATCTTTTACATCAAGACAAAACATGTACATGTTAACACTTCCAAATCAATTTTTTGCTATGTCAAGTCCATACTTGTTGCAAAGTGTCCAATAGACAAGCCTAGCTATATTGTCGTGGCGTCTCTTATATTCCCTCTGGGCTAGTGGCGTACGATGGCTGGTAATATGCCTTACGGTTTCACCATTTTGTTCACTGATTCTGCACTTATCACTTTCTGATGTGCTATCTATTCTGTATTTTAATTTATATAAAGGGCATTAGCTGTGTAGTAATGCCTCACGCTTCGAGGGACTAAATAAGTCAAAAACTACCAAAAAATAAGCAACTTTTGACTTATTTAGTCCCTCGAAGCGTGAGGCATTACTACACAGTTAATGTCCTTTATATAAATTATATATATTTATGGAAAAAAATGATGAATTTTTTTTCATTATGAGGTTTTTTTCACGCTGACTACTTGATAAATTCTTATAAAGATTTTTATCCTATATTATATTCTGCATTTTATGTAGTTTGTTCTTAGAGCTTGCTCTTGGGCAGCACAGGTTAGAGCCTCCGTTTCAGGTTTTAAATCAATTTTAGTCATCCACAGCCATCTTTTTTCTCTGTCTGTCTTCAACATCCCTATAAAATCGACCTTGCATTCTTTTCTTTACCCACCTATTTTCAGTTTCATTCGTTTTCAATTTCTTGTATAATGCTTTACCTTTGCAACATCCTGACTTTCTTACTTCTAGTAATAGCGGTTCTGTGGTATTTTTTGACATATCATGCTATGCTGTTTTCTCCTGCTCTAACTCTGTGCTCGCATCCAATCAGTCCTCTTCTCCCTCTTTTTCTTGGTCTGTTTGTTTTTACAGTCTGTTTGTGTCACTTTTTGGGTGAAGTGACCCATATCTAGTTAGCAACCACCTTGTCATTCTGTATAAGCTGTTTAGTTCGTCTACTGTCCATGCGATTACCCCTGCTCCATATCTAAGGAGTGAAACCGCACAGGTGTTGATAGCTTTGATCTTATTCCGTCCGTTTAATTTCGACTTAAGGATCAGTCTCAGTTTGCGCGAGTGTGGCCAATAAAACGAATTAATTATTATTATTATTATTATTATTATTATTATTATTATTATTATTATTATTATTATTGTATTTGCACAGCTTCTAACACTGGAGATGTACTACGATGTCAGCTGTTCACTACTAGTGAGCTAAGATATCACCCCTTATTTTTCGAGCACCATCCGGAATATTCAAGCGGTTCCAAGCGGTGCTGTTTTCTGCAAGTGCTCCATTCTTATTACATCCCCTATTTCTGCTATGTACTTCTCAAGACTTTTATTCACTGTTCCCAGAGCTCCGACAATTATTGGTACTACTACCACCTTTTTTATCGACCACAACTGCTTAACCTCCCAAGCTTACCTGTCATAGCTATCGACTTTTCTTTCTTCCTTATCACATACCTTGCTATCAGCTGGGCATGCTATATCTATGATCCAATATCATTTGCTGTCTTTCTCAATTACCACTATGTCTGGTTTCCTGTTCTCTATCTCATGGTTGCACTGAATCATAAAATCCCATAGGATCTTTGCATTATCATTTTCGATGATGCCTTCGGGTTAATGGTCGTACCATTTTATTATTATTATTATTATTATTATTATTATTATTATTATTATTATTATTATTATTATTATTATCATCATCATCATCATTATCATTTCATCCTTTCGGTGTCGATGAATTAAGTTCAAGTGAAATACTGGGGTCGATGTAATCGATTAGTCCCCGTCCCCAGAATTTCGGGCCGTGTACCTTACTACTACTACTACTACTACTACTACTACTACTACTACTACTACTACTACTACTACTACTACTACTATTTAGCTGCAGCAGAAGAGCAACCACAACCTCAAATATAATCTTCAATACGCCATGATCATCAGCATTAACATCAACACGAACATCATAATCACCATCAACGTCATCTACCTGAACCTCATCATAGCCACCCTAACCCTAATCCCATCTTTCAAAGTGTTTTTTCAAGTGTGTAGCAGACTCCTCCTTTAACGTGACGCCGGTCCGTCGCAGAGTTAACTCCCAGGCACCACTGCTACTCGCTTGCAGGTACCACTGGTGCTCGTTTGCAAGTGATGCTAACGCTTTTGTATAGTTTATTTACAGTATTTATACATTTATTTACATCTTAATGTATCAAAGTGAATAAATTTTTATTTTTTTAATCTGAGTGTACTGACACAAAGTGAAATGAAGTGCTTTGCTTAAGGTCAAAACGCACCGGCTGGTCCCTGAATTGAACCTATGATCGTGAGCCCAGTGCCCTTACCACTCGGCCACGTACTTCCTTTTTTAATGTTAGCCCTGTGATATACCAGGTTGAGTCAAAAGATTTTTCTGTATTTCAAGCTTTAATCAATGATTTAAACGAATTGCATACACAAAGTGTTTATTCATCAACATATATTCCATCATGTTGTATTGCCTGTTGCCATCGTTGTGTTATGCTTATGCCATTTGGATGGTTTAGAGGCAAAAAACTCCCTGCACCCGTTTTCAGCCTCAACCACATCGCTGAACCTCCGTCCGAGCAATGACTCGGGAAAAGATGGTAACCTGATGGTGCAAGATCTGGAATGTAGACAGGACGAGGCAGCACTTACAGCCCCTCAAGTTTGCACTTGATCATATTGGCAGTGTGTGTGTGCTGGGGCATCGTCATACTGTGAGCGTGCACATTCTAGTGTAACCAATGCCGGGTATCAGATTTTCAAAGTATCATATACTCGCTGCAGTTGTTGAGCATCTAGGTTAGCGTTCACAGTATAACCACCTGGGACATGCTCAGAGTGCAGCACTATCTCGAAATACCACCAAACACACCACATGAACTTCTGTTCTTTCCGCCTCTGTCTGACAACAGATTCTGAAACCTGATCCGCACGAAGTCACTGATTTCTCTGATTAAAGTTACAAAAGTAGATCTATTTTCCATCCCAGTCATAATTCGACGTCCAAAACCGGACACCTCAAAGATTTGCCAACAGCTGTTTGCCAACGTTCACACGTCGTTGATCCTGGTCATCGATCAGTTCATGAGGAGCTTCTCGACAGTGTCTGTTCACAAGGCCGAGATAATGGAGGTGTAGATTAATGTTCTACGTGAAGGACCAAGTTCTGTCGACAATGTACAAGTGATTGTGCTTGGTTGTTATTCAACCATTTCAAGCAAGGCCTCATCTTCCACAACAGGTCTCCCTGACCCTGGTTTGTTTTCGAGGTAGATATAGGGGTCACCTTCCTTGATACGTCTGAACCATTTTTGTATCTCACATTCGCTGATAGTTCTTGGCCCTGCCACATCAATTTCTTTTGCCACTACTCTTGCAATGAGTCCTCTTTTCAACAGGGAGCATAAAATGGTTCTAATTACAGCCTTTTCATCACTCATTACCATAGATGTGAAATAAAGAACAAACAAGTAATGTTTATATGCTGTATAGGAAAACAAAGAATAAACAACCCAGCGACGATCGGATAACAAAATGTGTCAAATTAACGATATAACAAATTGCCAAAACCATCAGTGAAAATCCGAAAAACTTTGACATGTACGAATATTTATTTCCCCCCAACCTGATGTAACATTTACGACAACAGGAAGTATTTATTTCTTTTCTCTTCTGATCTACTCTATTCTTGTGTAGGGGTATCTGTTTTTAATTCTGTAAGCCAAATTATTCGCCAGATTCCATTTAGTTTGGCACTTAAGCCAGAGTAATTCTTGTGTAATTATTTTCTCACGGTTCACTAATGTCACCCACATATTTCCTTTTGCACAATAACGATTTGTTCTTCGTTGTTGCCACCAGAAATATGCCTATAGCGAAGCGGTTGCCTTATACTGTTCTTAACCATCCGCACATAAGCGCCCTACAATCAACCTCTACACATTACGCAAAACCCTGCACGTGTTCTACGAACAAAAACCTTGACAGTTCTTTTGTATGGGTTACATTGTTGCATCACAATATCCTGTTGTCATCTAATAGTTGCACACGGAGAGACACGATCATTCTCTCTCAACAATAAACACTTTAGATCACTCAATCTCTGATGAATTTTCATGTCGACCACACATTTATACCATATCAAAAGAATGCATATTAAAAGTGAGTCCACTTTGTTAGCACTAGAAAATGCTTCATAGTCGAGCAGTTATTCATTCATGCATTGTAATATTGCTCACAACCTTAGAGTTGTGCACACATATCTAGCCAAAGCCATCACGAAACACAGAACCTGTTCAGGACAACATACAAAGAAAAAATAAAAGGTAGTTCAGCTGAGAGGTAAACCAGTACACCGTCAACACACTACAACCTTTAGATTACTAACATATCATATATCTCTATATGTTTATTCTACTGAAACTTGTAAAATGTAAGCTGAGTAAAAAGTAAGCAACGTTTTGAACCATGAAGAATTTGTACTGGATTTTTGCAGAGTTTTGAATTGTTTTAAACATTTTCTTTTTGCAATTGTCTGATAACACAGACATAGACTTGCTCAAATGCATCAATAAATTAACATTGATATATTTTTCCCCGTTGTTACAATCATCTTAAATGGAATTGTCAAAGCGCGATATTCGAGCAATTTTGCTAATCAACTTCAAAAAAGGATGTAAAGCAGCTGAATCTACTCGCGATATCAACAAAACTCTTGGTGAGGAAATGACCAGTGAGTGGTCAGCTCGAAAAGGGTTTAAACGATTTCGCAGTGGAGACCTGAGCCTTGACGATTGAGAGCGTAGTGGACGCCCATCCGTCATCGATGATGGCCAATTAAAGACCGTCATTGAGAAAGATCCACGTAAAACTACTCGAGAACTGGCAAAAGAACGTCAAGTTAGCCAGAAAACTGCCTGCAACTATCTGCATGCGATCGGAAAATCAAAAAAGCTCGACAAATGGGTTCCACACGATTTGAATGAAAATCAGAAAATGCGCAGATATGAAATTTGATCATCGCTTCTTCTTCGTAACCAGACCAATCCATTTTTCGACCATATTGTAACTTGCGATGAAAAGTGGATTCTGTACAATAATAAAAAACGTTCTTCGCAGTGGTTGGACCAAAATAAAGCACCGCAAACTTCCCTTAAACCTGAACTCTTCAAAAAGAAGGTTATGTTGACTGTTTGGTGGTGTGCTGCTGGACTCATTCACCATAACTTCTTAAAAACTGGTCAAACCATTATTGCAGAAAGATATTGTCATGAAATTGCCAAAATGAACGAAAAAACCGCCACTCCTCCGTCCCGGACTGGTCAACAGCAGAGGGCCAATCATTCTTCATGACAATGCTCGACCACAAGCTTTACTAATGAAGCTCCAGAAGTTGAGGTAACTTGGTTACGAAGTTCTTCCCCACCTAGCTTATTCCCCAGACCACTTTTTCAAGTACCTTGATGGTTTCCTGCAAGAGAAGGCGTTCAAAAATCAAACCGATGTCGAAAGTGCGTTCAAAGAGTTCATCAGCTCCAGAACTCTAGCTTTTTATGTTACCGGAATAAACAAACTTGTAACTCGTGGGCAAATGTGTGCTGATTTGTAATGGAATTTACTTTGTTGGATAAAATTTCCGCATTGTTGAAATAAAAATGTGATGAATTTCATGTTTCAAAACGTTGCTTACTTTTTACTCAGCCTGATACAAGTACCTCTGATATTTTCATCTTGTGATAAATTAACCTTCAGTCATCTCGACGTTACAGCCCTAGCCAACGAACAAGCGGTTATGCCTCTACCAGGTACGGGAAACCTTATATCGAGAAGCGAGCCGTATGTAGCATGGCTCATCAAGCGGACTGCACTACTAGAAGAATTCATGGAAATTTTTCTTTAGCCTGACATTCAAGAAGTTCTGCAGGCTGCTGTTTGCCCACGATTGCTCTATATAGTCGTTTGACTAGCTAGAACTAACGATTAGACCTCTATCGCAATCGTTTGACCTGTCATAAACATTGGAAGACGCATTATTTGCACACATTATTTACATTATTTACAAAAACAGAGAAAAATCTATGTGAACACTAATAAAAAGATCTACAAGAAAACAACACCACCAACAACAACGATAATGACAGCCACTTGTTCACCGACACGATGTGCTTGCTCTGTTATCTTAACAGCCGCTACGCGGTCTCTGATCTTCTGGGCTTGTCAATTTTGTACAATTTTGCTTCAAACACTAACTCGATACCTCTTTATTTTTTCATCATTTCTGTTTTAATGTATCATTATTAATGGAGACTCATTAATCATATATAGTAACAATTAATTAATTAATATTTAGTTGTTTAATATGCGTCCGTTGATCCGTTCTATGATAATGTGAAGACTTCTTTTGGTAAACAAGCTGTTATATATAAAAATGGAACTTGTAAATATACGTGTATGCATACATACATACATCGCCATTTTATATTTTTAATTTCGCATACAAAGTTGCACGCACATACAAACATACATACATACATACATGCATACATACATACAAACAAAAATACCTTGTTTTGATGTTGAAATTCCAATGAAGGAGCCTTGGATCTAGGTTAGAAACCGGTTCTTTCAGAGCCAGTATTGTAAGTTAACGATGTTTTATAAAGAACAAAATACGTCTATCAAACCAATGCGATCGACGATAAAAAAAAAAAAACTAGGTGAAGGCTGTACATGCATATTTCAGTAATCCTTGAAATGCGCACATTCATCCATTACTTACTTTTCTATATTCGATCGCATTATTGGTTACATAGATGTATTTGTTTACGAAACGCCGTATCTTACAGCACTGGCTCTGAAATCTAAAGAAAATTTATAGAGATAATCGTGGTTAGCAAGGGCGGGGATATGAAGCTATTGTGGGTAATAAATTCTGTTTAAATAATTTTGTGTGCTTCTAAGCTATCAGCACATGGCTTATTAAATATTATATTATGCTTCACATACCATAAAATGTATTTAGTAAAGTCGAGACAACATTATATTTCGCAGTGGATTTAGGTATGGCCTAATGATTAATATGTTCCCTTCATAATCATGAAATCCTTGAGCTTATCCTCTTAAGTAGCAATCCTCTTTTGTTATATCCTCGGATGTATCCAAGTCTTGTGACTGAAATAGGATACATAGAAATAGAAACTGAGATCGAATCAGCCATAGTATAAATTGTTGCTTTAATCTAGAGATCAAGCCCTGTGATGTTGCAACACGCTGATTCGAGTTGAAAGTTGCATCTAATGTACACGTGTTTGCAATACTCGTACATTTACACATTAGTATGATGTGTAGGTCGATCGAACAATTCAATGTTAGTCATCATCGAACCCAATTGAAGATTCAACATAACGCTCTCATTGTCTTTTATTTACCAAAAATAAATCGAGGGGAGGGAAACCCCTGCAGTTTATCGCATTGATATCAATGTCAGTTTTGTTGTTTTTTATGACAATGAGATTACATCACTCTATTTGCTTCTCATACACTGTAGCAAAATATGAACCGGAACAATGCAGATTCTTTAGCGATGATATTAATGCCAATTAGTGCCTCTGTGCGCATGTGTGAGTGCGCGCGCGCGTGAAGCGGGAGTAAATTGAGTGAAATATTATATCAAGTAGAAAGCAAAGCATGCATGTAACCGTATCGACGACTCGGTTTCAAGGTCACATTTATTTTGAAAGCTCATGTTACCTCATTTACACAACTAAGTTCCTTAAGGGGAGAGAGAAAGAAAGCGAGAAGGAGAGAGAGAGAAAGAGAGAGAGAGAGAGAGAGAAAGAGAGAGAGAGAGAGTGAGAGAGAGAGAGAGAGAGGAAAGAATGGGAACGAGAGAGAGAAAGAGAGATGGAGGACATATCTCCATTAAAAGTAAATAACTCTGTACTTGAAAGTGCATAGACCCGACATGAAATGCTTATACGTCAAAAAATAATGTAATTCATTAATGGTTCGTGATCTTGCCATGAGGCCCACACATTTTCAGGGAGATATGCAATGGATTAGATCAACCTTTTGTTCTTGATTAGTTTTTATTTTATTAACTCAAACAAATTTGATGCCAGGAACTAAAAGAGGTGTTTGAATGTATGAGATTTTCAGTCATTGAATATATTTCCTGGCACCATCATGTCAAACGACCGCCTGCGATTTCCTAATCAAGCTCAAAGTGCTTCTCGTGGTAATATATTAAATCTCACGTGGATCATGACTGACATACCTCATGCCGTAATATCACGTGATCACGTGACCGACCACATCGCTGATCACAATGTGCTTTTGCATTGTTTTAGCCTTCAAATGACGCCACCTCACTGGCTAGGTGAGCAAGCCACATACCTTAATATACGTCTGATGTATCCACAACAAAATAAAACGATATCAAAAAGCACAAAACAAAGCACACCGTGCTATATGCTAATCATAGAACACGTCCAAAAACCAGCTACAAGACACCGTCCTCTCGGCTGCAGCTAATTCTCACAAGAGAAAGAGGAAAAGTGTGTATGTGTGAATGTGCGCGTATGTGTGTGAGGGAGAGTGGGAGGGAGAGAGAGAGAGAGAGAGAGAGAGAGAGAGAGAGAGAGAGTGAGAAAGAGTGAGAAGGAGAGAGAGAGAAAACGAAGAACCGGTCTCAGTATTTGACCTTTATTCTATGCACCGGTCACATTTAGCATTGTTTTTCGTTCAATGCTTAGTAAAGGAGGAGTTTCGTTCTGTCTGACCAACAGGCCGAAACAACAATACAGTGGAATTTTTCTTTTATGACCGGCTATTTTTATGATCACCTTTACACCTTCATTGTCAACGCGTTTTGCCTGTTGGCACATCGAAGGTTAACGGCCCTTCAGCCATATTGCCTATTTGGTCTATTTCATAATTTGTTTCCATATTTCCATTAAATGCATATTTACGAAATTCTAAGAATTTCACTTTGTATTCTTCAAGCATCTTCTGAGAAATCAAGGTCTTTATTATCATTACTTAATCTCTTCGTGCCTAATCTCTTCTGAAATGGCAAAACAGATTGAAATCCGTCTGACTCATCTATTTCCCTTCTCTGCCTATCTGCGTATCTCTCACACCATCATTTTCGTTGAGCGGTACAATCCAAACTCCATTGATTATATAACCATTATTTTATGTTTCTTTTCAGTTATGGGAATTTTGATTCTTTATAACAAAGCCCATGTTTGTTCTTCATTTCCGTTTTCTTAAATGCCCTCTCCTGTTTTCTCCATTCACAAATCATTTTTTTTTCTTTTCATTAAACAGTGGCCCATACTTACGCTCAGCTGTTTGGTTGTCATGTTGTTATTTTGTTAAAAATCAACAACATGTAAACTGTATATGCCTGTCTTTTTTGCCTGGTTACTATTATGTAATGCCGCAAAGAGATATCAGCTGACTAAACTGACAAACAACAGATGGCATCTGGTTCGGTTGTATTTCAGCCTTCCGCAAATGCCGAATGAGGTATTTACTACTACCGATTTACTATCTACCAAACAAAGTAGATCTTGTTTAACAACCGGATATGTAAACCCGTCTAAGCTCCTTACTAACCACTATAAAATACATTATCAAAGAGTAATAAATAATGTAATTTTATTAAAATGAAATTGATAATCACCCGAGTCCGAGAAAGGCGGCTCTGCAATTTCTTGTTGAATAAACTGCATATACAAAATGATACGTTTATAGGGATCAAATGGTCGTGCTGCACATTAGCTCACTCCCTTGCACCAAATCGACATTGCTAGGACAGGTACACACTCAGGTGTGCCACATATCAGCTGTCGAAGTGATCGCAGAGCAGCGTGACGTGAAGGGTTTTGCTCAAGAACAAGACACACAGATCGGTCTGGGAATCGAATCCACGATCATACGATAGTGAGTGCAACACCCAAACCACTAAGCTATGCACCTTCACATGTAATCATGATATTAGGATACGCATTGATATGGTATGTGAATTGAAACTAGAATTTTATGACTAGACTAGTATCATTTTTTTGTTTGTTTGTTTGTTAGGACTTGACCCTGTTAGGATCTTCATAAGTTAATGTTTTAGTGCCAGGACGCTGGGTGATTTGAGAAACCCGTTTTTCCCCCAGTAAAAAGTGCACTTTATAAGCCAGGAAATACGTTATATATAAAATATTTTCAACTACATATATTCATGGCAAAATATTTTTGTCTACCCGCTTTGAGCCCTCAATAACATCTTTTTAATTGCATTAAGTATCTTTTGGGTTTCCTGAGCAGTTATTTCGGCGGCATTGATAGTAATATATGCATATTTATGCGTGCACATACACACACACATATATATATATGTGTGTGTGTGTGTGTGTGTGTGCGTGCGCGCGTATATGCATTAACGCTATTAGAAAACGAAAGAGATATACATTTAATGATTCTCTCAGTAAAATAGAACTGACGTATCCGGGTTTTACGTGGCAAATGATTTGTTGAAACGGGGTCATTATCATTCATTGCACAAATACGCATTGACTTTCTGTTATGTAATAGCTTTCCAGCCGAACGTTATTAAATGTTTCGTTATCAGATCGTCATATAGCTGTAAACCAATGATTCATTAGCGACAGCAAGGAATTCGGCCGGCAGACGGAACTTTATAAAATTAAATAAACAAATAGAACAGATATATGAAAGAAATTCAGTGCGGTGCCAAGTTTTAGGCTAATAATAGTTTAATCGTTACCAAAACAAAAACAAAAACAAATACGTGCCATTCTCAAGACTCTTAGAGTTTAAGTAACCGTTTGATCTTGCTAAAAATAGCAGCTAAATTTCCCTCGAATCCTTATCTTACAAAAAGAAATTGGGAATTATACAGTCGAGAGATGGCGGCGGGCTGGCAGATCCGTTAGCACACCGGTCAAAATGCTTAGTGGCATTTCGTCCGTCTGCTTAATTTTGCCTTTTATTCTTTTGGAGTCGATAAAATAAGTACCAGTTTAATATTGGGGTTGATGAAACCGACTTAGCCCCTTCCCCGAAACTGCTGGCCTTGTGCTGAAATTTGAAAGCAATGATACATTGGTGAATGTAGAAGGAGATATACTCTTTTACTTGTTTCAGTCATTTGACTGTGGCCATGCTGAAGCACCGCCTTTAGTCGAGCAAATCGACCCTAGGACTTATTCTTTGTAAGCCTAGTATTTATTCTATAGGTGTCTTTTGCCGAACCGCTAAGTTACGGAGACGTAAACACACCAGCATCGGTTGTCAAACGATGTTGGGGGGACAAACACAGACACACAAACATATAGACACACACACACACA
>NC_068985.1:14472690-14476146 GCF_001194135.2 Octopus bimaculoides
ATATATATATATATATACATATATATACGACGGGCTTCTTTCAGTTTCCGTCTACCAAATCCACTCACAATGCTTTGGTTGGCCCGAGGCTATAGTAGAAGACACTTGCCCAAGGTGCCACGCAGTGCGACTGAACCTAGAACCATGTAGTTGGTAAGCAAGCTACTTACCACACAGTCACTCCTGCGCCTATCACATTAAAATTTGATGGTCGTGGTTGGAAAGTGTTTGATCGGAGCTGACGCAGGGCTAAACAATAACAAATTGAACGTTACAACTTCGTGTGCTGCTACTAGGAGGAGCACTCCGTCGGTTGCGACGATGAGAGTCCCAGCTGACACGATCAACGGAGCAGCTTGCTCGTGAAATTAAGGTGCAAGTGACTGAGCAATCCACAGACACGTGTACCCCTAATCTAGTTTCAGGGAGATTCGGCGTGATACAGAGTGTGACAAGGTCTGCCCCTTTGAAATACAGGTACTACTCATTTTTGCCAGCTGAGTGAACTGGTGCAACGTGAAATAAAGTGTCTTGCTCAAGGACACAACGCGTCGCCGGGAATTGAACTCACGACCTTACGATCATGAGCCGAATGCCCTAACCACTAAGCCACGCGTCTTCACTGCTACTAACACAATTTGGGACATCCTATTACATGATGACTAAGCAAAAATCGTATCAGGCTATATTGGTGAGAGATGGGCAGAAACTCAGCATCACACATAACAATATTTCATAAAAGGATGGATGGCCCCACAGTAAGATCGACGATTATTTAGCAATAGCGTGTGGGGACTTAAGCACACTTACTCATAATTCAGTCTGTTCTGGAATCCGTCGATTACTGGTGACCCTAACTCCTGCTCTTGTAGGTTAACAACAAGCTGGAATAAATCTAATAATCCTTTCTACTGGAAACACAAAGCCCCAAATTCTTAGTGGGAAGGGAATAGTCGATTATTCCGATCCCAGTGTTTCACTGGTACTTAATTTATCGACCCTTGAAAGGATGAAAGACAAAGTCGACCTCGGCGGAATTTGAAGTCAGAAGATAGTGACGGGCGAAATGCCACGAAGCATTTCATCCAGCGCGCTAACGATTCTGCCAGCTCGCCGCCCTAGTAAATCTAATAATGGCATAACTTCTTATTGTCAGTCTGGTTATTTCAGTTTGCCAAAGTTTTGGTAGTTATAATTTGGGTCTTGATAAGAGAGGGGTTTTTAAGTGTAAAACTATCCTAGGAATTTTCAACGATTAAGCATCAAATCCGGGTTTAAGCTAATCATGGGCAACATACAGCCCACGGGACCTTCTGATTGGCACGTTGAACGAAAAGTTATCTTGGGTTTTTTTTTTTTTTTTTTTTTTCAGTTTTCTGGCCCACCTGATGATGAGCCAGGTCTCATTGGGCCTGCTTCCCGAAAAATGTTGCGCTCGACGTTGGTCTAACCAAAGTAACTATTACTGCTGCTGCCGTTGCTACCGCTGCTGCTATTAGTCGCTGTTTACTAAGCATCATGACAATCAAAACATCTGAGAAAAGTAGGGGTTACCATCTAATAAAAAATAAGGTTACCATCTAATAAAAGAGGGCATTAAAGAAAATGGAAATGAAAAACAAACATGGACTTACTTACAGAACATCAAAAATGCCACGATTGAAAGAGTCGTGAAATTATGGCAACATAATGAACACATATATTTAAATCAAAACGAAATTTAAAAAAAAACATTATGTAGAGTGTTGTGCGGGAGTTATCAATGACCTTGAAGGCTATAAAGCGGAATTCGCTAAAAGACGAGTTTATAAAAGAAACAAAAAGAGTAAATAAATGGTCAACAAGAGACAATAAGAAATGGCTCGGTACGAAAAAAAAAAAAAAAACCAAGACAGGAATATATACTCAACATGTGATGGCGTACTAATATATGCACAGAGGGTAGTTATACCGGAAACACCACAAAAGAGAATGTTGAGAGAATTTCACGTCGAACATCCGAGTATTTCAAGGATGAAAGCGTTAACGCGCAGTTACGTATATTGGCCAAAGATGGACAAAGAAATCGAGAATTTGGTGAAAGGTTGTAGAGAATATGCTGTAGCAGCAAAATTACCCAATATAAAATGTGAACATCGACCAAAAGTAAATGTTTTGTGGTCGAAACTACACATTGATTTCGCTGGTCCTTTAAATGGTTCTTACTACTTTGTGGTAGTTGATAGTTTTTCAAAATGATCTGAAATTGTTAAGTGTTAAGAAAATAACCTCTTCAACTGTGATAAATTTCTTAATACGAATTGTTTGCAAGATTTGGCATCCCAGATGCGATAGTGTCTGACAATGGTACGCAATTCGTGTCTAACGAATTCAAAAGACTTTGTGAAATGTTCGCGCTAGAACATATAACTACGGTGCCATACAATCCCAGATCTCATGGACAGGCATAACGCATTGTTGACACCTTCAAAAGAGCTTTAAGGAAATCAAATAAGGAAAGCACGGATGATGTAGCTCTTCAACAATTCTTAAGAGTGTACTGTGCAACACCAAATCCAAAAAAAACCAGCAGGTAGCTCACTAGCCGAGCTGATGTTTGCAAGGAAAGTAAAGTCAGTTATTGATATATTGCTACCTGGCAAGAAAAGAAAAATGCCAGGGAAGGCAAAGCAAGATTTTTTAAAGTTGGTGATAAGGTGTGTATGAGAACATACAAGAATGGAAAGCAGAACTGGGAAGAGGGCAAAATTACCAAATACAAAGGTAAAATGATGTATTGGCTAACAACTAGAAAAGGCATACAAAAGAGACACGGGAACCATCTGAGAAAGAGACTCGTTGAATGCGAACCAAGGAAGTTCGCGGAACCCATAGGATTGTACGATACGTTCCAAGTACCTACGCCACTGCAAGTGATTGAACCCACGTGCACAAGTGAGAGGAAAAGAAAATATACAGAGTTCCTGAAAATAGATGCCAAGAGAAAAAAACTTAAATTGTACGAAAAAAATCAAAAATGGGACGAGGAGTGAATAAAAATATCATTGCTAAATAAAATGACACTGCCTAAGAAAATCTTAAAAGAGGTGTTATAAGGAATTAGTACACCCCTCCCACGTGACAAGTGGAATGAGAAGCCACTATAATTAAGGTGACGTCGGCCAGTATCAGGGAATATGTGGAATACGTAGAGTAACGAGAGTACGTACAGACTATGTTGATAGTCATGTCTGTACTGATATAGTAATTATACTGAGATACTGGGTGGGTGTTATATCGATCCAACCTTTTGAAGATAATAACATTGTTACAACTGGGGCGGGGGGGTCATACAGTGCCGGATAGGAACATCCTATCGACGACTTCCGTAGATAATGATATTCTGTCAGAACAACAACCGTCGCAGGATATAACACTAAGTGAAATGGAGCAACGTGAAATAAAGTGTCTTGCTCA
>NC_068985.1:14476523-14477205 GCF_001194135.2 Octopus bimaculoides
ATATACGTACATGCATGCACACACTCGTGCGAGCACACACACACACACACACACACACACACACACACACACACACACACACACACACACACAGGCAGATATAGGCAGGATCAGAAAACGCAGTATGTTGTGATATGAATGTTGTTGCTGTTGTACTTTATACTTCATATCATTTCCCGACCATCCCGTATATTTTCTCCATAGGCACAGTGTATCTAGGATTACGTTATTCACTTTGTACTTTTAGAAGAGACTGCAGGATGTTGTTTGAGCCATATTTAGTTCTGACGCGTACAACATTTTACGCTGTGTAATGATGTATCTGAATAATTTTATAGAACTTAGGTGGATTTTCCGATGAATCCCTAACCAGTAACAGTTCCGGTTTGAAATTACTAGGTATATCCTCGTGACTAATACCCCGAAAAACAGCATGAGCGCTGCATGTTCTTATAAACGTCATCGCCTTTGAATATCGTAGGAAATACTTTTTCATGCCATGGAACTGTATTAAAAGCTGCAGAAGATCCATAGATGAGACGAAGTAGGATGTGTTTATTTTATTTTAGCTTTTTATTATTTCTGATAAGATGTTTCCAAGAAATCATTAATCTTCACACATTTTCAGTTTAAGGGAATAGGAAAATTTCGACATTTTGATTTGATTGCTGTTGCTGTTGTT
>NC_068985.1:14477290-14480328 GCF_001194135.2 Octopus bimaculoides
TTTCGATTCCCAGACCGGGCGTTGTGAGTGTTTATTGAGCGAAAACACCTGAAGTTCCACGAGGCTCCGGCAGTGGATGGTGGCGAACCCTGCTGTACTCTTCCACCACAACTTTCTCGCACTCTTACTTCCTGTTTCTGTTGTGCCTGTAATTCAAAGGGTCAGCCTTGTCACACTGTGTCACGCTAAATATCCCCGAGAACTACGTTAAGGGTACACGTGTCTGTGGAGTGCTCAGCCACTTGCACGTTAATTTCACGAGCAGGCTGTTCCGTTGATCGGATCAACTGAAACCCTCGACGTCGTAAGCAACGGAGTGCCAACACTTTTAGAAGAGGCTGCAGGATATTGTTATAGGAATATTGAGTTCTTTATTCTAATTGGTCCATTTTGTGTTGTGTAATGGTATTGGCATCGAAGATTACATTATGAAATGTGTCCTCGTTTTCTTCCTTCTGCTTTTTTTTCTTTTTTCAGACAGTGCATTATCATTTGAGGGAAATTTGGCTGCAGTTTTAGTAGAAGAAGCAGCTACACTGGGGCTTTCTCATTGGTCGAGTGACATCGTAGAGCATTTTTGTCTGGTTGGGTGACGTATGTAGTTGAACTTGAATTCATGCAACGATATAGGTAGATATGAGTTAGTTTTTCCCATTGACTGCAATAAAATAAGGGAGACAATGAAAATGATGCTTGTACATTGTGGGTTTACTACCATTATGCTTTGTTTTTCTCTTTATACATCAAATCAGAAAAATCTGATTTTTAATTCTCTGCCTCATATAACCGTAGAGTTCACAGTGGACAACAAGGGAACGTAAGTTTTAAATCAAGTCTTTTGAATGGATAAGTGTTTAAACTTTCCCAAGACAAGAATAAATATGCTGTTTTGCCAAAACAAAAAAGAAGAAAAAAGTTTGATGCTTATATCTTTAACAATAACATTTTTACGACTATTCAAATTTAATTAAAGCAGGAAAATTTTATTTGAATTTGAGTTAAAAATTAAATGAGAACGCAGGGAAAACATTTTAGTTGCCATTCTTGATATGAGAAATTTGTTTTAAACCCCATAATTGCAAATACTTCCGGTTTTAAAGAGAGGAGGCAAATGGTAGCAGCAAATGTGAGGAAATTTTGTTTGTGATTTGCTACAGAATTTCAAAACATCTGAGTTTGCATTTCATATATAAAAAATTGAACCGATTCAACCAATGGCGAATTTATGTACTTAATCTATGACAAATGCACTAAGTTACATCAATTTTAAAAGCACTGAGAAAATCTCTCTTGGAGCCCAAAGAAGAAAAAACAAACCGATATGTAATGAAACCCAAGATCCACACGAAAAATTCAACGCAACAAATTTTGTATCCACGGTCTTCAGCTCTAAATTTCAATATAGAAAATTCGCAAACGAGCTTCTAAAAACCAAATTAGATGGATGTCATACAAATTTCCCCCTGATCGGGTAGGTAGATGTAAGGTTTGTATGAAGTAGTAATTTGTAATTCAAGAGAGCTGTTTTGCATTCAGGAAATATCCCACCGAACTCAACTACTGGATCAGCAACAACAAAATTTATCATTCTTTAAGAGGTATCGATAAAGCCTGTATTTTAGAAATATACTACCCATAGGCGCAGGAGTAGCTGTGTGGTAAGTAGTTTGCTTATCAACCACATGGTTCCAGGTTCAGTTCCACTGCGTGGCACCGACCAAACCCATGTGTGTGGATTGGTAGACGGAAACTGAAAGAAGCCCGTCGTATATATGTATATGTATATATGTATATATATATATGTGTGTGTGTGTTTGTGCGTCTGTGTTTGTCCCCCCAATATCGCTTGACAACCGAAGCTGGTGTGTTTACGTCCCCGTAACTTGGCGGTTCGGCAAAAGAGACCGATAGAATAAGCCCTGAGGTCGATTTACTCGACTAAAGGCGGTGCTCCAGCATGGCCGCACTCAAATGACTGAAACAAGTAAAAGAGTAAAAGAGTAAAAGAGTAAAAGAGTATACCCTACAAAAAGGAGAAGGAAAACATTGTGTTCGGCCATGACATTATAGCAACCACTCAAATGTTAAGTAACGAAACTAACTTCCATTGTCATCGATTTAAGTTTCTACCAGATTTTTATTTCAGAAATAGGTGTAATGATCTTATAGGCTACCCTTATCTCCTTATCTCCTTCCTGCATTAATTTCAGGATTACTGGAAACTCACAATGTGTCAACAACGTAGCGTTTTGAGTGAATTTACGTGGTAGATTGGTTCGAAAAGATCGTATGATTTCATGACAGCCTTCCAGCCACAATTCATAAAGAGGCTTAAGTTCAAAATCACCGATTAGCTCGTTTATTTCCTAACTGTGATCAGGAACCTTGTCTAAAACTGATCCATGTTGGTTCTGAATGTTTTATTACTCGTGAGAATGAATCGATAAGAAAAAATATAGATGATTGCAAACCGTTTGATATCATTCTACATTTACTCTTTCATTCGAAAAAATGATTCGTATAATAATTGAAAGTTGCAGAATATACCTCGAAAAGATGGCTTCCCAAGCCTCGTTTTCAATACAGATTATTAAATGGTGACGTTTATTAACTTCTATATTTTATTTGTTTCGGTTATTAGACTGCATACATGCTGGGGCACCAGCTTGAAGAATTTTTAGTCGAATGAATCGACCCCTCTATTTATTTTTTAAGCCTGGTACTTATTCTATCGGCCTCTTTTATCGAATTGCTAAGTTACGGCGATGTAAACACACCATTACCGGTTGTCAAGTGGTAGCCGGGGCCAAACACTTACACAAACGCGCGCGCGCACACGCATGCACCCCCCCCCACACACACACACGTACACACACGCACATATATACCTGAGAGTTACCACAGTAACCGCCTGGATAACATATCCTTTTAAACTTACCGTATACACACACACACACACACACACACACACATATATATGTATATATATATATATGTATATATATATATATATGTGTATATACATATATATATGTATA